>NW_026607977.1:0-97969 GCF_029499605.1 Hyla sarda | reverse complement strand
AGGAACATTCAGCACCCACCCGCTATCAAGGCAGCTGCCTATCATGTCATGCCCTACCTGCACAGGTGTGCTGGCTACTCAAATGATCCAATTAAGGAGGCCATTTAGTCAGCAGCAGCAGAAGTCCTGTGCCTGGACGCTCCAACAGGGGCCAGACACAAGCAGAAGCAGAAGCAGCAGAAGCAGCAGCAGCACCACCTTTTGTTTTTTGGCTGCAGCAGCAGCAAGGCCCACAGGGCTGGCTAGCTGGCTAGCCAGCAAGCAGGTAGCAATGAAAGTAGGAATCTTTCTTTTTAACCCTGTAAGGGGGTGGTGCACTGTACCCGAAGATACTGCCATATCGGGTCAATGCATAGGGCGACGGAAGCAAGCTTCGAAATCGGCCCCCGTTCTCAAAAATCCATTTAATATATGGTCCCCAGATAGGGGACGTATCAGATATTAAACTGATAAGAACAGATACTACACTTGATCTTAGCCAAAAGGCCGAGAAGCGATAACCGTGAAAGGGGCGGGCCCAACAAGGTCCCCTTCATGGGCACTATCACTGCTTGCTGCCAGGGAGGCTGCCAGACAATTTTCCATGCACACTCTGGGCTGGGGGGCAGTCAACCACCAGTACACACAGCAGAACCTAAACCCATACCATTATTGCTAAGCAGCAAGACAGGGGCCCATTGCACTCCCACGGGGCCTTTTTAAATGCAATCCATAACCCGAATTTGCCAGGAACCCTTCTTACTCCTCCTACTTGCATGTGACACTGGGCTTAGGATCTGCATAGGAAACACACACACAAGCACACACCTACCTTTGTTGCCTGCAGATGCCTCCTTGGCTGTCCCCAAACGGTATCAAACCAACACCCACGGGAAGCTGTAAGCATAGAGGACATGCCTGCACCCCATTGGACTTACCTGTGTGGGTTAAATCCGGGTTATTTGACAACCTATGGCGGTGATGGTTCTGCTCAGGCAGAGCAGTGCTGATGCTCCTCATAAAGCTGTCGCTGCTGTGAAGGTTCTAGGTGACATCACAAATCCCTTTGGTTACATACACAACAAAGCTGGGTTGTTGTTGTTTACACTCTGCAAGGCCTGTGGAAGTGAGTGACATCATAGCACTGTAGTTCTGAGGGTTCAAGATGGATGCAACAATCTCCTGTTGCTTCTATGAAGGCCGTAATAGACGACATCACCAAACAGCTCCATAGTCACATACACAGCAAAGGAGAGATGTTGTTTACACCTAGTGATGTCAGTGGTATTGAGTGACATCACAGCACAGTGCTAAGGCTCCTGGGCCTGGACACAGCAGCGGCTGCAATATCTCAACGGAGAATACGTTTATATCTATGTGTGTGTGTGCGCATATATATATATATATATATATATATATATATATATATATATATATTTCTCCGCCGAAATCACTTTTAAACCCATTTCCACCTTTTTTTCCCTTCTCTTCCTCTTACTTTTTTTTCACGTTTTTTTACGTTTTTCTCCTTTTCGCCTCTTTTCTGGGCGTATTATTCTTCTTTTTCTTCTTTTTTTTCGTCTAATGCATACCCCATCAGTGCAGCAATGCTTATTCAATACCGCCAGCAGATGGAGACACTGGGGGATAATTTTCTAAGGATTTATACTGATTTTTCCTGTCTGAATTTGTCGCACAGAAAGTTGCAGGCCAAATATGTGTGACATTTCTGCGACTTTAGCTTCTAGAGCATTTTTACAACATTATACATAGGTGCTGAATACATAAAAAGCGACTGTTCAGCGACAGACAAGTCGCATCGGCTGAAAGTAGGCCAGAATGTCAGTCCATGTTGGAGCAGGTTTAGATACAGTCTAAAGCATAGATCTCAAAGTCTGTGCACAGAATTTAGCAAGGGCCTCGCACCTTCTGATGCATCAGGTAGGTGCACAATAGCATAGCCTAACCCTCTGTACTTTGGTCTATATTGATGCGGGACATAGACAGCCAGCTGATGACCAATCCATTAGTGCAATGGATGGCTGGAAGCATTTGTCTTTGCCTTTGCAATACCACAGAAGCAATGCATGGTCAATGTACAGCAATGACACACCTGTGTGAACAGCCAGGAGACCCCCCCCCCCCCCCCCCATGTTATGTTACATAGTTACATAGTTAGTACGGTCGAAAAAAGACATATGTCCATCACGTTCAACCAGGGAATTAAGGGGTAGGGGTGTGGCGCGATATTGGGGAAGGGATGAGATTTTATATTTCTTCATAAGCATTAATCTTATTTTGTCAATTAGGAACATTCAGCACCCACCCGCTAAAAAGGCAGCTGCCTATCATGTCATGCCCTACCTGCACAGGTGTGCTGGCTACTCAAATGATCCAATTAAGGAGGCCATTTAGTCAGCAGCAGCAGAAGTCCTGTGCCTGGACGCTCCAACAGGGGCCAGACACAAGCAGAAGCAGAAGCAGCAGAAGCAGCAGCAGCACCACCTTTTGTTTTTTGGCTGCAGCAGCAGCAAGGCCCACAGGGCTGGCTAGCTGGCTAGCCAGCAAGCAGGTAGCAATGAAAGTAGGAATCTTTCTTTTTAACCCTGTAAGGGGGTGGTGCACTGTACCCGAAGATACTGCCATATCGGGTCAATGCATAGGGCGACGGAAGCAAGCTTCGAAATCGGCCCCCGTTCTCAAAAATCCATTTAATATATGGTCCCCAGATAGGGGACGTATCAGATATTAAACTGATAAGAACAGATTTTTTTTTTTTTTATCTAAAGCCGAGGAACGTGCTTTCGATTCACCGAAAGTGCAAGAAAAAGTGCAAACGTGTTACACTAAAAAAACGTGCACAAAGGATGCGGTCTATCGCAAGCCCTTCTCCGATAGGAGAGAGGCCCCCCAACAAACCTTACCCTTCGCCTCCGGACCAAAAGGTACCTGCGAGGTTCCAGGTTCGATGTCCCTTTTCGCCGAAGCTACTAGGGGACCACAAATGCTCCCGGCATCCCCCTTGGCGTTGGCCAAGGTATCTGCCCGCAGAGCCGATTACGGTAGGTACCCTGCCAAAGCAGGAGTACCCGGGGTGTTTGCAGGGAGGTGCGGAACCTAATGGCCACACACACCTCCCCTAGACCGCCAGGAGGGACACCCAGAAGGGCTACCGCATCCTGACAAATCCTGTGAACACACAACACGCAAAAAGTGACACAGTGAGACAAAAAAGAAATAAATAAGTGAATGTGTGCAGATATACTGCCCGGACATCCGGCCGGATCTATAAAAATTTCTCTGATCCTAGCCAGAAGGCCGGGAATCAAGAGGTGAGTGCCACAAGGTGAAGAGATTATGGTGCCCGTGCTTCAACTCAGTGAGTCTATTCTCCCAGTGAGTTTCGGCACCTCGGGGTCACCAATCCCCGAGGCACAAAAGTACCTCGGCTCTAGACCCTCTCAGCCTCATGGCGAGACCCGGAGGGAACAGGTCACATCGGGGCAGCCGTCGAGCTGATTCCTCAGAACCAGCCCCGGAAAGCCCTGGTACACCTGCATCCTCCATGCAGCACCCATCCCCACCAGCATGAAAACTGATAAGAACAGATACTACACTTGATCTTAGCCAAAAGGCCGAGAAGCGATAACCGTGAAAGGGGCGGGCCCAACAAGGTCCCCTTCATGGGCACTATCACTGCTTGCTGTCAGGGAGGCTGCCAGACAATTTTCCATGCACACTCTGGGCTGGGGGGCAGTCAACCACCAGTACACACAGCAGAACCTAAACCCATACCATTATTGCTAAGCAGCAAGACAGGGGCCCATTGCACTCCCACGGGGCCTTTTTAAATGCAATCCATAACCCGGATTTGCCAGGAACCCTTCTTACTCCTCCTACTTGCATGTGACACTGGGCTTAGGATCTGCATAGGAAACACACACACAAGCACACACCTACCTTTGTTGCCTGCAGATGCCTCCTTGGCTGTCCCCAAACGGTATCAAACCAACACCCACGGGAAGCTGTAAGCATAGAGGACATGCCTGCACCCCATTGGACTTACCTGTGTGGGTTAAATCCGGGTTATTTGACAACCTATGGCGGTGATGGTTCTGCTCAGGCAGAGCAGTGCTGATGCTCCTCATAAAGCTGTCGCTGCTGTGAAGGTTCTAGGTGACATCACAAATCCCTTTGGTTACATACACAACAAAGCTGGGTTGTTGTTGTTTACACTCTGCAAGGCCTGTGGAAGTGAGTGACATCATAGCACTGTAGTTCTGAGGGTTCAAGATGGATGCAACAATCTCCTGTTGCTTCTATGAAGGCCGTAATAGACGACATCACCAAACAGCTCCATAGTCACATACACAGCAAAGGAGAGATGTTGTTTACACCTAGTGATGTCAGTGGTATTGAGTGACATCACAGCACAGTGCTAAGGCTCCTGGGCCTGGACACAGCAGCGGCTGCAATATCTCAACGGAGAATACGTTTATATCTATGTGTGTGTGTGCGCATATATATATATATATATATATATATATATATATATATATATATATATTTCTCCGCCGAAATCACTTTTAAACCCATTTCCACCTTTTTTTCCCTTCTCTTCCTCTTACTTTTTTTTCACGTTTTTTTACGTTTTTCTCCTTTTCGCCTCTTTTCTGGGCGTATTATTCTTCTTTTTCTTCTTTTTTTTCGTCTAATGCATACCCCATCAGTGCAGCAATGCTTATTCAATACCGCCAGCAGATGGAGACACTGGGGGATAATTTTCTAAGGATTTATACTGATTTTTCCTGTCTGAATTTGTCGCACAGAAAGTTGCAGGCCAAATATGTGTGACATTTCTGCGACTTTAGCTTCTAGAGCATTTTTACAACATTATACATAGGTGCTGAATACATAAAAAGCGACTGTTCAGCGACAGACAAGTCGCATCGGCTGAAAGTAGGCCAGAATGTCAGTCCATGTTGGAGCAGGTTTAGATACAGTCTAAAGCATAGATCTCAAAGTCTGTGCACAGAATTTAGCAAGGGCCTCGCACCTTCTGATGCATCAGGTAGGTGCACAATAGCATAGCCTAACCCTCTGTACTTTGGTCTATATTGATGCGGGACATAGACAGCCAGCTGATGACCAATCCATTAGTGCAATGGATGGCTGGAAGCATTTGTCTTTGCCTTTGCAATACCACAGAAGCAATGCATGGTCAATGTACAGCAATGACACACCTGTGTGAACAGCCAGGAGACCCCCCCCCCCCCCCCCCCCATGTTATGTTACATAGTTACATAGTTAGTACGGTCGAAAAAAGACATATGTCCATCACGTTCAACCAGGGAATTAAGGGGTAGGGGTGTGGCGCGATATTGGGGAAGGGATGAGATTTTATATTTCTTCATAAGCATTAATCTTATTTTGTCAATTAGGAACATTCAGCACCCACCCGCTATCAAGGCAGCTGCCTATCATGTCATGCCCTACCTGCACAGGTGTGCTGGCTACTCAAATGATCCAATTAAGGAGGCCATTTAGTCAGCAGCAGCAGAAGTCCTGTGCCTGGACGCTCCAACAGGGGCCAGACACAAGCAGAAGCAGAAGCAGCAGAAGCAGCAGCAGCACCACCTTTTGTTTTTTGGCTGCAGCAGCAGCAAGGCCCACAGGGCTGGCTAGCTGGCTAGCCAGCAAGCAGGTAGCAATGAAAGTAGGAATCTTTCTTTTTAACCCTGTAAGGGGGTGGTGCACTGTACCCGAAGATACTGCCATATCGGGTCAATGCATAGGGCGACGGAAGCAAGCTTCGAAATCGGCCCCCGTTCTCAAAAATCCATTTAATATATGGTCCCCAGATAGGGGACGTATCAGATATTAAACTGATAAGAACAGATACTACACTTGATCTTAGCCAAAAGGCCGAGAAGCGATAACCGTGAAAGGGGCGGGCCCAACAAGGTCCCCTTCATGGGCACTATCACTGCTTGCTGTCAGGGAGGCTGCCAGACAATTTTCCATGCACACTCTGGGCTGGGGGGCAGTCAACCACCAGTACACACAGCAGAACCTAAACCCATACCATTATTGCTAAGCAGCAAGACAGGGGCCCATTGCACTCCCACGGGGCCTTTTTAAATGCAATCCATAACCCGGATTTGCCAGGAACCCTTCTTACTCCTCCTACTTGCATGTGACACTGGGCTTAGGATCTGCATAGGAAACACACACACAAGCACACACCTACCTTTGTTGCCTGCAGATGCCTCCTTGGCTGTCCCCAAACGGTATCAAACCAACACCCACGGGAAGCTGTAAGCATAGAGGACATGCCTGCACCCCATTGGACTTACCTGTGTGGGTTAAATCCGGGTTATTTGACAACCTATGGCGGTGATGGTTCTGCTCAGGCAGAGCAGTGCTGATGCTCCTCATAAAGCTGTCGCTGCTGTGAAGGTTCTAGGTGACATCACAAATCCCTTTGGTTACATACACAACAAAGCTGGGTTGTTGTTGTTTACACTCTGCAAGGCCTGTGGAAGTGAGTGACATCATAGCACTGTAGTTCTGAGGGTTCAAGATGGATGCAACAATCTCCTGTTGCTTCTATGAAGGCCGTAATAGACGACATCACCAAACAGCTCCATAGTCACATACACAGCAAAGGAGAGATGTTGTTTACACCTAGTGATGTCAGTGGTATTGAGTGACATCACAGCACAGTGCTAAGGCTCCTGGGCCTGGACACAGCAGCGGCTGCAATATCTCAACGGAGAATACGTTTATATCTATGTGTGTGTGTGCGCATATATATATATATATATATATATATATATATATATATATATATATATTTCTCCGCCGAAATCACTTTTAAACCCATTTCCACCTTTTTTTCCCTTCTCTTCCTCTTACTTTTTTTTCACTTTTTTTACGTTTTTCTCCTTTTCGCCTCTTTTCTGGGCGTATTATTCTTCTTTTTCTTCTTTTTTTTCGTCTAATGCATACCCCATCAGTGCAGCAATGCTTATTCAATACCGCCAGCAGATGGAGACACTGGGGGATAATTTTCTAAGGATTTATACTGATTTTTCCTGTCTGAATTTGTCGCACAGAAAGTTGCAGGCCAAATATGTGTGACATTTCTGCGACTTTAGCTTCTAGAGCATTTTTACAACATTATACATAGGTGCTGAATACATAAAAAGCGACTGTTCAGCGACAGACAAGTCGCATCGGCTGAAAGTAGGCCAGAATGTCAGTCCATGTTGGAGCAGGTTTAGATACAGTCTAAAGCATAGATCTCAAAGTCTGTGCACAGAATTTAGCAAGGGCCTCGCACCTTCTGATGCATCAGGTAGGTGCACAATAGCATAGCCTAACCCTCTGTACTTTGGTCTATATTGATGCGGGACATAGACAGCCAGCTGATGACCAATCCATTAGTGCAATGGATGGCTGGAAGCATTTGTCTTTGCCTTTGCAATACCACAGAAGCAATGCATGGTCAATGTACAGCAATGACACACCTGTGTGAACAGCCAGGATACCCCCCCCCCCCCCCCCATGTTATGTTACATAGTTACATAGTTAGTACGGTCGAAAAAAGACATATGTCCATCACGTTCAACCAGGGAATTAAGGGGTAGGGGTGTGGCGCGATATTGGGGAAGGGATGAGATTTTATATTTCTTCATAAGCATTAATCTTATTTTGTCAATTAGGAACATTCAGCACCCACCCGCTATCAAGGCAGCTGCCTATCATGTCATGCCCTACCTGCACAGGTGTGCTGGCTACTCAAATGATCCAATTAAGGAGGCCATTTAGTCAGCAGCAGCAGAAGTCCTGTGCCTGGACGCTCCAACAGGGGCCAGACACAAGCAGAAGCAGAAGCAGCAGAAGCAGCAGCAGCACCACCTTTTGTTTTTTGGCTGCAGCAGCAGCAAGGCCCACAGGGCTGGCTAGCTGGCTAGCCAGCAAGCAGGTAGCAATGAAAGTAGGAATCTTTCTTTTTAACCCTGTAAGGGGGTGGTGCACTGTACCCGAAGATACTGCCATATCGGGTCAATGCATAGGGCGACGGAAGCAAGCTTCGAAATCGGCCCCCGTTCTCAAAAATCCATTTAATATATGGTCCCCAGATAGGGGACGTATCAGATATTAAACTGATAAGAACAGATACTACACTTGATCTTAGCCAAAAGGCCGAGAAGCGATAACCGTGAAAGGGGCGGGCCCAACAAGGTCCCCTTCATGGGCACTATCACTGCTTGCTGTCAGGGAGGCTGCCAGACAATTTTCCATGCACACTCTGGGCTGGGGGGCAGTCAACCACCAGTACACACAGCAGAACCTAAACCCATACCATTATTGCTAAGCAGCAAGACAGGGGCCCATTGCACTCGGGGCCTTTTTAAATGCAATCCATAACCCGGATTTGCCAGGAACCCTTCTTACTCCTCCTACTTGCATGTGACACTGGGCTTAGGATCTGCATAGGAAACACACACACAAGCACACACCTACCTTTGTTGCCTGCAGATGCCTCCTTGGCTGTCCCCAAACGGTATCAAACCAACACCCACGGGAAGCTGTAAGCATAGAGGACATGCCTGCACCCCATTGGACTTACCTGTGTGGGTTAAATCCGGGTTATTTGACAACCTATGGCGGTGATGGTTCTGCTCAGGCAGAGCAGTGCTGATGCTCCTCATAAAGCTGTCGCTGCTGTGAAGGTTCTAGGTGACATCACAAATCCCTTTGGTTACATACACAACAAAGCTGGGTTGTTGTTGTTTACACTCTGCAAGGCCTGTGGAAGTGAGTGACATCATAGCACTGTAGTTCTGAGGGTTCAAGATGGATGCAACAATCTCCTGTTGCTTCTATGAAGGCCGTAATAGACGACATCACCAAACAGCTCCATAGTCACATACACAGCAAAGGAGAGATGTTGTTTACACCTAGTGATGTCAGTGGTATTGAGTGACATCACAGCACAGTGCTAAGGCTCCTGGGCCTGGACACAGCAGCGGCTGCAATATCTCAACGGAGAATACGTTTATATCTATGTGTGTGTGTGCGCATATATATATATATATATATATATATATATATATATATATATATTTCTCCGCCGAAATCACTTTTAAACCCATTTCCACCTTTTTTTCCCTTCTCTTCCTCTTACTTTTTTTTCACGTTTTTTTACGTTTTTCTCCTTTTCGCCTCTTTTCTGGGCGTATTATTCTTCTTTTTCTTCTTTTTTTTCGTCTAATGCATACCCCATCAGTGCAGCAATGCTTATTCAATACCGCCAGCAGATGGAGACACTGGGGGATAATTTTCTAAGGATTTATACTGATTTTTCCTGTCTGAATTTGTCGCACAGAAAGTTGCAGGCCAAATATGTGTGACATTTCTGCGACTTTAGCTTCTAGAGCATTTTTACAACATTATACATAGGTGCTGAATACATAAAAAGCGACTGTTCAGCGACAGACAAGTCGCATCGGCTGAAAGTAGGCCAGAATGTCAGTCCATGTTGGAGCAGGTTTAGATACAGTCTAAAGCATAGATCTCAAAGTCTGTGCACAGAATTTAGCAAGGGCCTCGCACCTTCTGATGCATCAGGTAGGTGCACAATAGCATAGCCTAACCCTCTGTACTTTGGTCTATATTGATGCGGGACATAGACAGCCAGCTGATGACCAATCCATTAGTGCAATGGATGGCTGGAAGCATTTGTCTTTGCCTTTGCAATACCACAGAAGCAATGCATGGTCAATGTACAGCAATGACACACCTGTGTGAACAGCCAGGAGACCCCCCCCCCCCCCCCCCCATGTTATGTTACATAGTTACATAGTTAGTACGGTCGAAAAAAGACATATGTCCATCACGTTCAACCAGGGAATTAAGGGGTAGGGGTGTGGCGCGATATTGGGGAAGGGATGAGATTTTATATTTCTTCATAAGCATTAATCTTATTTTGTCAATTAGGAACATTCAGCACCCACCCGCTATCAAGGCAGCTGCCTATCATGTCATGCCCTACCTGCACAGGTGTGCTGGCTACTCAAATGATCCAATTAAGGAGGCCATTTAGTCAGCAGCAGCAGAAGTCCTGTGCCTGGACGCTCCAACAGGGGCCAGACACAAGCAGAAGCAGAAGCAGCAGAAGCAGCAGCAGCACCACCTTTTGTTTTTTGGCTGCAGCAGCAGCAAGGCCCACAGGGCTGGCTAGCTGGCTAGCCAGCAAGCAGGTAGCAATGAAAGTAGGAATCTTTCTTTTTAACCCTGTAAGGGGGTGGTGCACTGTACCCGAAGATACTGCCATATCGGGTCAATGCATAGGGCGACGGAAGCAAGCTTCGAAATCGGCCCCCGTTCTCAAAAATCCATTTAATATATGGTCCCCAGATAGGGGACGTATCAGATATTAAACTGATAAGAACAGATACTACACTTGATCTTAGCCAAAAGGCCGAGAAGCGATAACCGTGAAAGGGGCGGGCCCAACAAGGTCCCCTTCATGGGCACTATCACTGCTTGCTGTCAGGGAGGCTGCCAGACAATTTTCCATGCACACTCTGGGCTGGGGGGCAGTCAACCACCAGTACACACAGCAGAACCTAAACCCATACCATTATTGCTAAGCAGCAAGACAGGGGCCCATTGCACTCCCACGGGGCCTTTTTAAATGCAATCCATAACCCGGATTTGCCAGGAACCCTTCTTACTCCTCCTACTTGCATGTGACACTGGGCTTAGGATCTGCATAGGAAACACACACACAAGCACACACCTACCTTTGTTGCCTGCAGATGCCTCCTTGGCTGTCCCCAAACGGTATCAAACCAACACCCACGGGAAGCTGTAAGCATAGAGGACATGCCTGCACCCCATTGGACTTACCTGTGTGGGTTAAATCCGGGTTATTTGACAACCTATGGCGGTGATGGTTCTGCTCAGGCAGAGCAGTGCTGATGCTCCTCATAAAGCTGTCGCTGCTGTGAAGGTTCTAGGTGACATCACAAATCCCTTTGGTTACATACACAACAAAGCTGGGTTGTTGTTGTTTACACTCTGCAAGGCCTGTGGAAGTGAGTGACATCATAGCACTGTAGTTCTGAGGGTTCAAGATGGATGCAACAATCTCCTGTTGCTTCTATGAAGGCCGTAATAGACGACATCACCAAACAGCTCCATAGTCACATACACAGCAAAGGAGAGATGTTGTTTACACCTAGTGATGTCAGTGGTATTGAGTGACATCACAGCACAGTGCTAAGGCTCCTGGGCCTGGACACAGCAGCGGCTGCAATATCTCAACGGAGAATACGTTTATATCTATGTGTGTGTGTGCGCATATATATATATATATATATATATATATATATATATATATATATATTTCTCCGCCGAAATCACTTTTAAACCCATTTCCACCTTTTTTTCCCTTCTCTTCCTCTTACTTTTTTTTCACGTTTTTTTACGTTTTTCTCCTTTTTGCCTCTTTTCTGGGCGTATTATTCTTCTTTTTCTTCTTTTTTTTCGTCTAATGCATACCCCATCAGTGCAGCAATGCTTATTCAATACCGCCAGCAGATGGAGACACTGGGGGATAATTTTCTAAGGATTTATACTGATTTTTCCTGTCTGAATTTGTCGCACAGAAAGTTGCAGGCCAAATATGTGTGACATTTCTGCGACTTTAGCTTCTAGAGCATTTTTACAACATTATACATAGGTGCTGAATACATAAAAAGCGACTGTTCAGCGACAGACAAGTCGCATCGGCTGAAAGTAGGCCAGAATGTCAGTCCATGTTGGAGCAGGTTTAGATACAGTCTAAAGCATAGATCTCAAAGTCTGTGCACAGAATTTAGCAAGGGCCTCGCACCTTCTGATGCATCAGGTAGGTGCACAATAGCATAGCCTAACCCTCTGTACTTTGGTCTATATTGATGCGGGACATAGACAGCCAGCTGATGACCAATCCATTAGTGCAATGGATGGCTGGAAGCATTTGTCTTTGCCTTTGCAATACCACAGAAGCAATGCATGGTCAATGTACAGCAATGACACACCTGTGTGAACAGCCAGGAGACCCCCCCCCCCCCCCCATGTTATGTTACATAGTTACATAGTTAGTACGGTCGAAAAAAGACATATGTCCATCACGTTCAACCAGGGAATTAAGGGGTAGGGGTGTGGCGCGATATTGGGGAAGGGATGAGATTTTATATTTCTTCATAAGCATTAATCTTATTTTGTCAATTAGGAACATTCAGCACCCACCCGCTATCAAGGCAGCTGCCTATCATGTCATGCCCTACCTGCACAGGTGTGCTGGCTACTCAAATGATCCAATTAAGGAGGCCATTTAGTCAGCAGCAGCAGAAGTCCTGTGCCTGGACGCTCCAACAGGGGCCAGACACAAGCAGAAGCAGAAGCAGCAGAAGCAGCAGCAGCACCACCTTTTGTTTTTTGGCTGCAGCAGCAGCAAGGCCCACAGGGCTGGCTAGCTGGCTAGCCAGCAAGCAGGTAGCAATGAAAGTAGGAATCTTTCTTTTTAACCCTGTAAGGGGGTGGTGCACTGTACCCGAAGATACTGCCATATCGGGTCAATGCATAGGGCGACGGAAGCAAGCTTCGAAATCGGCCCCCGTTCTCAAAAATCCATTTAATATATGGTCCCCAGATAGGGGACGTATCAGATATTAAACTGATAAGAACAGATTTTTTTTTTTTTTTATCTAAAGCCGAGGAACGTGCTTTCGATTCACCGAAAGTGCAAGAAAAAGTGCAAACGTGTTACACTAAAAAAACGTGCACAAAGGATGCGGTCTATCGCAAGCCCTTCTCCGATAGGAGAGAGGCCCCCCAACAAACCTTACCCTTCGCCTCCGGACCAAAAGGTACCTGCGAGGTTCCAGGTTCGATGTCCCTTTTCGCCGAAGCTACTAGGGGACCACAAATGCTCCCGGCATCCCCCTTGGCGTTGGCCAAGGTATCTGCCCGCAGAGCCGATTACGGTAGGTACCCTGCCAAAGCAGGAGTACCCGGGGTGTTTGCAGGGAGGTGCGGAACCTAATGGCCACACACACCTCCCCTAGACCGCCAGGAGGGACACCCAGAAGGGCTACCGCATCCTGACAAATCCTGTGAACACACAACACGCAAAAAGTGACACAGTGAGACAAAAAAGAAATAAATAAGTGAATGTGTGCAGATATACTGCCCGGACATCCGGCCGGATCTATAAAAATTTCTCTGATCCTAGCCAGAAGGCCGGGAATCAAGAGGTGAGTGCCACAAGGTGAAGAGATTATGGTGCCCGTGCTTCAACTCAGTGAGTCTATTCTCCCAGTGAGTTTCGGCACCTCGGGGTCACCAATCCCCGAGGCACAAAAGTACCTCGGCTCTAGACCCTCTCAGCCTCATGGCGAGACCCGGAGGGAACAGGTCACATCGGGGCAGCCGTTGAGCTGATTCCTCAGAACCAGCCCCGGAAAGCCCTGGTACACCTGCATCCTCCATGCAGCACCCATCCCCACCAGCATGAAAACTGATAAGAACAGATACTACACTTGATCTTAGCCAAAAGGCCGAGAAGCGATAACCGTGAAAGGGGCGGGCCCAACAAGGTCCCCTTCATGGGCACTATCACTGCTTGCTGTCAGGGAGGCTGCCAGACAATTTTCCATGCACACTCTGGGCTGGGGGGCAGTCAACCACCAGTACACACAGCAGAACCTAAACCCATACCATTATTGCTAAGCAGCAAGACAGGGGCCCATTGCACTCCCACGGGGCCTTTTTAAATGCAATCCATAACCCGGATTTGCCAGGAACCCTTCTTACTCCTCCTACTTGCATGTGACACTGGGCTTAGGATCTGCATAGGAAACACACACACAAGCACACACCTACCTTTGTTGCCTGCAGATGCCTCCTTGGCTGTCCCCAAACGGTATCAAACCAACACCCACGGGAAGCTGTAAGCATAGAGGACATGCCTGCACCCCATTGGACTTACCTGTGTGGGTTAAATCCGGGTTATTTGACAACCTATGGCGGTGATGGTTCTGCTCAGGCAGAGCAGTGCTGATGCTCCTCATAAAGCTGTCGCTGCTGTGAAGGTTCTAGGTGACATCACAAATCCCTTTGGTTACATACACAACAAAGCTGGGTTGTTGTTGTTTACACTCTGCAAGGCCTGTGGAAGTGAGTGACATCATAGCACTGTAGTTCTGAGGGTTCAAGATGGATGCAACAATCTCCTGTTGCTTCTATGAAGGCCGTAATAGACGACATCACCAAACAGCTCCATAGTCACATACACAGCAAAGGAGAGATGTTGTTTACACCTAGTGATGTCAGTGGTATTGAGTGACATCACAGCACAGTGCTAAGGCTCCTGGGCCTGGACACAGCAGCGGCTGCAATATCTCAACGGAGAATACGTTTATATCTATGTGTGTGTGTGCGCATATATATATATATATATATATATATATATATATATATATATATATATATATATATATTCTCCGCCGAAATCACTTTTAAACCCATTTCCACCTTTTTTTCCCTTCTCTTCCTCTTACTTTTTTTTCACGTTTTTTTACGTTTTTCTCCTTTTCGCCTCTTTTCTGGGCGTATTATTCTTCTTTTTCTTCTTTTTTTTCGTCTAATGCATACCCCATCAGTGCAGCAATGCTTATTCAATACCGCCAGCAGATGGAGACACTGGGGGATAATTTTCTAAGGATTTATACTGATTTTTCCTGTCTGAATTTGTCGCACAGAAAGTTGCAGGCCAAATATGTGTGACATTTCTGCGACTTTAGCTTCTAGAGCATTTTTACAACATTATACATAGGTGCTGAATACATAAAAAGCGACTGTTCAGCGACAGACAAGTCGCATCGGCTGAAAGTAGGCCAGAATGTCAGTCCATGTTGGAGCAGGTTTAGATACAGTCTAAAGCATAGATCTCAAAGTCTGTGCACAGAATTTAGCAAGGGCCTCGCACCTTCTGATGCATCAGGTAGGTGCACAATAGCATAGCCTAACCCTCTGTACTTTGGTCTATATTGATGCGGGACAAAGACAGCCAGCTGATGACCAATCCATTAGTGCAATGGATGGCTGGAAGCATTTGTCTTTGCCTTTGCAATACCACAGAAGCAATGCATGGTCAATGTACAGCAATGACACACCTGTGTGAACAGCCAGGAGACCCCCCCCCCCCCCCCCCCCATGTTATGTTACATAGTTACATAGTTAGTACGGTCGAAAAAAGACATATGTCCATCACGTTCAACCAGGGAATTAAGGGGTAGGGGTGTGGCGCGATATTGGGGAAGGGATGAGATTTTATATTTCTTCATAAGCATTAATCTTATTTTGTCAATTAGGAACATTCAGCACCCACCCGCTATCAAGGCAGCTGCCTATCATGTCATGCCCTACCTGCACAGGTGTGCTGGCTACTCAAATGATCCAATTAAGGAGGCCATTTAGTCAGCAGCAGCAGAAGTCCTGTGCCTGGACGCTCCAACAGGGGCCAGACACAAGCAGAAGCAGAAGCAGCAGAAGCAGCAGCAGCACCACCTTTTGTTTTTTGGCTGCAGCAGCAGCAAGGCCCACAGGGCTGGCTAGCTGGCTAGCCAGCAAGCAGGTAGCAATGAAAGTAGGAATCTTTCTTTTTAACCCTGTAAGGGGGTGGTGCACTGTACCCGAAGATACTGCCATATCGGGTCAATGCATAGGGCGACGGAAGCAAGCTTCGAAATCGGCCCCCGTTCTCAAAAATCCATTTAATATATGGTCCCCAGATAGGGGACGTATCAGATATTAAACTGATAAGAACAGATACTACACTTGATCTTAGCCAAAAGGCCGAGAAGCGATAACCGTGAAAGGGGCGGGCCCAACAAGGTCCCCTTCATGGGCACTATCACTGCTTGCTGTCAGGGAGGCTGCCAGACAATTTTCCATGCACACTCTGGGCTGGGGGGCAGTCAACCACCAGTACACACAGCAGAACCTAAACCCATACCATTATTGCTAAGCAGCAAGACAGGGGCCCATTGCACTCCCACGGGGCCTTTTTAAATGCAATCCATAACCCGGATTTGCCAGGAACCCTTCTTACTCCTCCTACTTGCATGTGACACTGGGCTTAGGATCTGCATAGGAAACACACACACAAGCACACACCTACCTTTGTTGCCTGCAGATGCCTCCTTGGCTGTCCCCAAACGGTATCAAACCAACACCCACGGGAAGCTGTAAGCATAGAGGACATGCCTGCACCCCATTGGACTTACCTGTGTGGGTTAAATCCGGGTTATTTGACAACCTATGGCGGTGATGGTTCTGCTCAGGCAGAGCAGTGCTGATGCTCCTCATAAAGCTGTCGCTGCTGTGAAGGTTCTAGGTGACATCACAAATCCCTTTGGTTACATACACAACAAAGCTGGGTTGTTGTTGTTTACACTCTGCAAGGCCTGTGGAAGTGAGTGACATCATAGCACTGTAGTTCTGAGGGTTCAAGATGGATGCAACAATCTCCTGTTGCTTCTATGAAGGCCGTAATAGACGACATCACCAAACAGCTCCATAGTCACATACACAGCAAAGGAGAGATGTTGTTTACACCTAGTGATGTCAGTGGTATTGAGTGACATCACAGCACAGTGCTAAGGCTCCTGGGCCTGGACACAGCAGCGGCTGCAATATCTCAACGGAGAATACGTTTATATCTATGTGTGTGTGTGCGCATATATATATATATATATATATATATATATATATATATATTTCTCCGCCGAAATCACTTTTAAACCCATTTCCACCTTTTTTTCCCTTCTCTTCCTCTTACTTTTTTTTCACGTTTTTTTACGTTTTTCTCCTTTTCGCCTCTTTTCTGGGCGTATTATTCTTCTTTTTCTTCTTTTTTTTCGTCTAATGCATACCCCATCAGTGCAGCAATGCTTATTCAATACCGCCAGCAGATGGAGACACTGGGGGATAATTTTCTAAGGATTTATACTGATTTTTCCTGTCTGAATTTGTCGCACAGAAAGTTGCAGGCCAAATATGTGTGACATTTCTGCGACTTTAGCTTCTAGAGCATTTTTACAACATTATACATAGGTGCTGAATACATAAAAAGCGACTGTTCAGCGACAGACAAGTCGCATCGGCTGAAAGTAGGCCAGAATGTCAGTCCATGTTGGAGCAGGTTTAGATACAGTCTAAAGCATAGATCTCAAAGTCTGTGCACAGAATTTAGCAAGGGCCTCGCACCTTCTGATGCATCAGGTAGGTGCACAATAGCATAGCCTAACCCTCTGTACTTTGGTCTATATTGATGCGGGACATAGACAGCCAGCTGATGACCAATCCATTAGTGCAATGGATGGCTGGAAGCATTTGTCTTTGCCTTTGCAATACCACAGAAGCAATGCATGGTCAATGTACAGCAATGACACACCTGTGTGAACAGCCAGGAGACCCCCCCCCCCCCCCCCATGTTATGTTACATAGTTACATAGTTAGTACGGTCGAAAAAAGACATATGTCCATCACGTTCAACCAGGGAATTAAGGGGTAGGGGTGTGGCGCGATATTGGGGAAGGGATGAGATTTTATATTTCTTCATAAGCATTAATCTTATTTTGTCAATTAGGAACATTCAGCACCCACCCGCTATCAAGGCAGCTGCCTATCATGTCATGCCCTACCTGCACAGGTGTGCTGGCTACTCAAATGATCCAATTAAGGAGGCCATTTAGTCAGCAGCAGCAGAAGTCCTGTGCCTGGACGCTCCAACAGGGGCCAGACACAAGCAGAAGCAGAAGCAGCAGAAGCAGCAGCAGCACCACCTTTTGTTTTTTGGCTGCAGCAGCAGCAAGGCCCACAGGGCTGGCTAGCTGGCTAGCCAGCAAGCAGGTAGCAATGAAAGTAGGAATCTTTCTTTTTAACCCTGTAAGGGGGTGGTGCACTGTACCCGAAGATACTGCCATATCGGGTCAATGCATAGGGCGACGGAAGCAAGCTTCGAAATCGGCCCCCGTTCTCAAAAATCCATTTAATATATGGTCCCCAGATAGGGGACGTATCAGATATTAAACTGATAAGAACAGATAAGGTTTCAACAAAATTTTATTGAATAAATAAGAAACCATACAAAATTTAAAATGCAAAATAATAAAAGGTTCACAAAAGTTTTAAAATACAAATAATAAAACCAGTAATAAAAGGAGAAAAAATAAAAATGGCAGGATAAAACATTATACAAATGTCATAAAAACTGATTATACTGTTATTTCGTTCCATAGAGGCAGACACCACATGGATGCTGCCTCGCTGGCCCCCAACTGTTTCTTGTCTCTTAGGTAATAGATGTACATCTCACTCAGGGCCAGCTTTATACAGTTTTTAACATCAATAAAATCATGTTTAAAAAGTAAGATGTTCCTAACTTTCCAGATGGCATTTTTAAAACAATTAATAATCATCCAGCAGATCATCTGCTGTTTAAAATTGGGGCAGTTAAAAAGACCGTAAAAGACACATTCGTGATTAAAATCTTTTAGGCCGCAGGCCCACTTCAAAAGTGGGCCTACCTTCCTCCAAAGCTCCCGTGCAAAAGGGCAGTTCCAAAATATGTGCAGCACCGTTTCGTCCACTCCGCAGCCATCTCTCGGGCACTTGGCTCTCGCCACCAGTCCTCGCCTGTGCTGAAACTCACGAGTAGGGAGGCACTGGTGGACGATTGCCCAGGCAAGATCCCTGTGTACATTCGCCAGAAACTTCCCGTACACGTTCCGCCATACCTTTTTGGATCTTGCCTGTGTGAAATTGGACACTGCCAGGGTAACCTCACTCCGCCTGAGGACCTTTGATACCTTTCTCTGGTCCCCCAGTATGTCAGGCTCCAAATCTTGGAGACCTAGGAGCCTGACTGTCTTTTCCAACACCACATAATGTTTTGGGGGACACAGAAGCACCGGAGCGTTCAGAGGGATGCGCAACCATCTTTTAAAAACCATGCCCGCAGCGTACCTTAAAAAGCAGCTAAAAATGCCATCGGATTTAATAATTTTAAAACAGAAACAGAAATACTTTATGTAAAAGAAAGTAAAAAGGTTAGGAACATCTTTCCCGCCATTATCTTTACTTTTGTACATAAAATCACGCTTTAATTTCTCCATTTTTGAACCCCATAAAAAAGTAAAAACAATTCTAGTTACTTTTTTAATGTATAAAATAGATGGAGGAAATACCATGGCAATGTATAGCATAATAGGGAGTAAAACCATCTTTATTATTAAAATCTTCCCCTCCATGGTAAGGTTTCTAAGATTCCACATTAAAATCTTCTTCTCCATCTTAGCTATAGCTGAATCCCAGTTAGGGCTCCCATCATTGACCTGGTTAAAAACAATACCTAAAACTTTAATTTGATCCTGTTGCATTGTGACTCCTGGGGTGATGGATGAATCCCAGGAGCCAATATAAAAACAGTCACATTTATCTGTGTTTAGCTTAAAACCAGAGACCTCGCAGAAATAGCTGGTGTTCCTCAATGCCCCCCTCATGGATGGAGAGTCCGGGCACAGTATGGTGACATCATCCATGTACCCCAACACCTTTAGATGGGTCCCTCCTCCACCAGGTATCGGTACGCCTCTTACTACCCGGTCTTTTCTGAGGAGGGCCATCAGTGGTTCGATTGCGCAAATAAAAAGGAGTGGGGACAGGGGGCAGCCCTGTTTGACACCTGATAAAAGAGGAACACCGCTGGTTAAAAAGCCATTAACAGAGACTTGACTAAAACAGGATCGGTATAAAAGCATGATTCGGCTTAAAATCGTTTCAGGCACTGCCATCTTTTTAAGAACTAAAAACAGGTATTCATGGGAGACCCTATCAAAGGCTTTTTCAAAGTCTAAGGATAAAATTGCTACAGTTTGATTTCTATCCTTAAAATACCATAAAACATCTCTTAAAATATTTAGGGATTCAGCTATAGACCTTCCAGGTACCCCACAAACCTGATTTGGGTGAATTAATTTATGAATAAAAGGTTTAAAACGGACAGCTAATAACTTGGCTAAAACTTTATAATCAACATTTAAAAGTGTGATGGGGCGCCAATTTTTTAGCATATCCTTTTCACCCTTTTTAAAAAGTAATGATACAATCCCCCTCCTCCAGGAAGGGGGAAGTTCATTAACAATAAAAGTTTCTTTATACAATAAAACCATATCATCCTTTAAAATATCCCAAAAAGCTAAATAAAATTCGATGGGTAAACCATCTTCCCCAGGGGCCTTCCCACTAGAAAAACTTTTAAAAACAAATAAAAGTTCATCTAAGTTAAGATCACGGGATAAAACCTCCTGGTCTAAAACATCTAGCTTAAAATCAAGGGAATTAAGAACATGTTCTAAAAAGGATGGATTAAGATCTTTCTTATTAAAAAGAAGCTGGTAGAAGTTAAAAACTGCATCTAACATGCCTTTTGGAGTGGATTCACCCTCAAGGTTTTGGATGATATCCCTCCTATTCATCACTTTTTTAAAAAAGAAACGGGAACATTTCTCGCCCTCCTCCAGGTGCTGCACATGTGAGTTAAAAATGATTTG
Source organism: Hyla sarda (assembly GCF_029499605.1). NCBI lineage: Eukaryota > Metazoa > Chordata > Amphibia > Anura > Hylidae > Hyla > Hyla sarda. The sequence goes on along the minus strand of NW_026607977.1, from coordinate 77,312 downwards.
TTTCCCTTTCTTTTCTATGGCATGTTTTATTTCAGTTTTAAGGTTTAAAATATCATTTTCTACATCCATACCAGCTTCTTTCAATTTAAAAAGTACATTTAAACGCATGTTAAGAACATAAAACCACTGTTTTTCCATTTTTGCCTTCTTCTTACCTGCTTTGATAAAAAAAAATCTGATTTTAGATTTGGTGCCCTCCCACCAGTGCAGCATAGGCTCGTGGGGTTTTCTTTGTGATTGCCAGCATTGGTAGGTCCGCACAAACTCCTCTTTTATCTCAGGGTCCTCTAGGAGTGTGGTGTTTAATCTCCAGAGGCCCCTTTTTGCTTTTTGCTCCCCCTCTAGCTCCAGGCCCACCAAGAGGAGCTTATGATCAGAGAAGATATTCTGCTCGAGCGTGCATTTCAGGGGTTTAAAAGCTCTAGAGGAAAAAATAAAATCGATTCTGGAGCTCACTCTTCCATTGGACCATGTGGCGCCTGGGTCCTCCGGCAAGAGATCCTTCCAGCAATCTTTCAAATTAAAATCATCAATAAAATTTTTAAGCAGGTAAGAAGTGCGGTCTTTACGATTAATATCCCCACCCTGCCGGTGTTCCCCATCACGTATGCAGTTAAAATCACCTCCCACCAGCAGGGGGGAAGACCCAACACAAAACAGTGGTAAAATTTCAAATAGTTCTGCCCGCTCCTGTTTATCAGGAGGGGCATACACATTTAAAACACGAATTAAAAGTCCATTAAAATATAGATGAATTAAAAGAGCTCTGCCAGGCACAATCTCAGTTACTGTATGAATAGAAAAGGACTGGCCTCGGCAGAGCAGCCCAACACCCACAGAACGACAGTCATTTGCACCGGACCATATGGATGGGCCCAGCTTCCAGTCTTCTTTTAAGTCTTTATAGTCCATTTTACTAGGGATTCCACATTCTTGTAGCAGGCAAAGGTCAAAGTCACATGTCTCTAGATAAGAAAATAAAGCAGCCCTGCGATCAGGGCTCTTTAAGGACCTCACATTGAGTGAGGCAATTTTTACAGGGATAGGCATAGTTTATGGAGAGTCCGTGCTTGGAGAATCAAAGTCAATAATAAGCTGCGTACCGTCATCCCCCGCCTGCGGGGTCATCAGCTCCTTGATGTTCTGAGGGTCGGAGCTTGAGATCGATGATGCCCCGACCCTGAGCTCGCTCTCGTCCGAACTACGGCACGCCGCTTTCCTTTGAATGTCTTCCTCTTCTTCTTCTCTTTGTCTTTTAAATGTCACACTGCTGTCCATATCCTCTGTGTTGCTCTCACTCGATGTAATCTCTGGCCCCCGGCTGATGGATCTGCGTCTTCTTTCATCATTTGACGACTGGAACTGCTGCACAGGGGCCTGTGAGGCCTCTTTTCCGGAACCTTTGCCGCTACCTTGGGAAGTTTTCATCGCTTGTTCCCCAGCAAGCGTTGCTGAGGACTGTTGCTCCAACTTCCCCATCGATCGACGATGGCCAGTTTTACCCACCGGGTCCACTGCTGGCGGGGCAGCAAACCCTGGTTTGGCGCCACTTGTCTTCTTGGCCCTGTCCTGTATAGGCGGAGTAACAGGACCGGGCTCAGACCTGGCCACCTGGCTCCCCTTCCGGCGGGCTTTCACCGGGGCCTCTTCGTCCGGAGCAGGGCGACCCTGGGCCAAGCCAGTACCTGGCTTATGCTGCAATTTTGGGTCCACTTTTGCCCCCACCGAGGACCGTCGGCTGCCACCCGCCACAGGTGAGCCCCCTTCAGAAGTTTCGGCGGGCTCTTGAGCCAGGTAGGAAGTCGATCGACGTCTTTCAATTTCCCGGGCAGTAAACTCGATCACCCGCCCGGGCTTCGTGGAATCCCCATGGCCTCCCCCTAGCACTACCACCGGTGGGCCCCCCGATGGAGCACCAGAGGTCTTGGGCCTGGACCCATCAGTACCTGCCATCTGGGGTTTGGGCATCTTAAAAAAGGACGTCTTTTGTCCTGTCCCCTCTTTGGGTGGGCCCAGCCTTGACCCACCCATCGTAGTTTTTGCTTTATGGGGACAGGAATTAAAATCGTGATTTTCCTCTCCGCAGAGGTTGCACCTTATCGTATGGCTACATCTTGAGGCTATGTGACCTTCTTGGCCACACCTATTGCAGCGAATCACACGCTCCGCGCCGCAGGTCTCCTGGGTGTGGCCAAACCTCAAGCAATTTCGGCAATACATAGGCATTTGAGGATAGAACAGGAAGCCCCGAACTCTCCCGATGGCAAAATTTGGGGGCGGATGGCAAAGACCCCCAATACCACCGGGATCCTTACGGAGCTTGACCCAGAACTTCCTCTTGCCGTTCCAGAACCGCACGGAGTTCAAGATTTTGTTTGCGAATCGCACCTCTTCGCAGTATCGCCGAAGAAAAGTGGCTATATCCTCCGTGGTCACATGAGGGCTGTGCATAGCCACCACCAACGGTATATGTTCCTCACCATAGAGGAACTGGAACGAAAGACCGTCGAGTCGATCGTCCCTCTGGTCCGCACCAGACAAGGTTGCATAGATGTTATCGCAACACGCCGTGGCCGTGAAGGTGACGGTATACAGGCCACGGCTTTCCTGGTCATTTAGACACAGGATGTCCTCCCTATTGAGGCGGAAGTAGTCAAGAAGAATCACCTCCGCAATGAAGCGGAGGTTCTTCAACTGACGATGGCTCTCCGACACCTCTATGCGGATGGTATTTCGCATCGACATTTCCCCAGAGGGGAAAGCCCAGGAGAACGGCATCTTCCACACCCAGGGACTAAGCCCCTTCCCCAATAGCAGCAGGGGCTCGGAATCCCGCTATAAAAGCGGAACCCTTACCCAAGGCAGAGGTCGGGGGTACCCTAGGTGCTTCCGAAGCTACAGGTAACGCTCAACGTACCGAAAATGCCTTCTGAGACACAAGGTCCCAGAGACAGGGGGATCGCAACCCGTTGTCCGTGGACTAAGCCCGCTCCCCAATAGCAGCAAGGGGGTGAAGTCCCTCCGTAAGGAGAGACAATCCCCCAAGGCCGAGAAGCGGGGTACCACAGACACCTTCCGACCAGACCAAATGCAGATACTACACTTGATCTTAGCCAAAAGGCCGAGAAGCGATAACCGTGAAAGGGGCGGGCCCAACAAGGTCCCCTTCATGGGCACTATCACTGCTTGCTGTCAGGGAGGCTGCCAGACAATTTTCCATGCACACTCTGGGCTGGGGGGCAGTCAACCACCAGTACACACAGCAGAACCTAAACCCATACCATTATTGCTAAGCAGCAAGACAGGGGCCCATTGCACTCCCACGGGGCCTTTTTAAATGCAATCCATAACCCGGATTTGCCAGGAACCCTTCTTACTCCTCCTACTTGCATGTGACACTGGGCTTAGGATCTGCATAGGAAACACACACACAAGCACACACCTACCTTTGTTGCCTGCAGATGCCTCCTTGGCTGTCCCCAAACGGTATCAAACCAACACCCACGGGAAGCTGTAAGCATAGAGGACATGCCTGCACCCCATTGGACTTACCTGTGTGGGTTAAATCCGGGTTATTTGACAACGTATGGCGGTGATGGTTCTGCTCAGGCAGAGCAGTGCTGATGCTCCTCATAAAGCTGTCGCTGCTGTGAAGGTTCTAGGTGACATCACAAATCCCTTTGGTTACATACACAACAAAGCTGGGTTGTTGTTGTTTACACTCTGCAAGGCCTGTGGAAGTGAGTGACATCATAGCACTGTAGTTCTGAGGGTTCAAGATGGATGCAACAATCTCCTGTTGCTTCTATGAAGGCCGTAATAGACGACATCACCAAACAGCTCCATAGTCACATACACAGCAAAGGAGAGATGTTGTTTACACCTAGTGATGTCAGTGGTATTGAGTGACATCACAGCACAGTGCTAAGGCTCCTGGGCCTGGACACAGCAGCGGCTGCAATATCTCAACGGAGAATACGTTTATATCTATGTGTGTGTGTGCGCATATATATATATATATATATATATATATATATATATATATATATATTTCTCCGCCGAAATCACTTTTAAACCCATTTCCACCTTTTTTTCCCTTCTCTTCCTCTTACTTTTTTTTCACGTTTTTTTACGTTTTTCTCCTTTTCGCCTCTTTTCTGGGCGTATTATTCTTCTTTTTCTTCTTTTTTTTCGTCTAATGCATACCCCATCAGTGCAGCAATGCTTATTCAATACCGCCAGCAGATGGAGACACTGGGGGATAATTTTCTAAGGATTTATACTGATTTTTCCTGTCTGAATTTGTCGCACAGAAAGTTGCAGGCCAAATATGTGTGACATTTCTGCGACTTTAGCTTCTAGAGCATTTTTACAACATTATACATAGGTGCTGAATACATAAAAAGCGACTGTTCAGCGACAGACAAGTCGCATCGGCTGAAAGTAGGCCAGAATGTCAGTCCATGTTGGAGCAGGTTTAGATACAGTCTAAAGCATAGATCTCAAAGTCTGTGCACAGAATTTAGCAAGGGCCTCGCACCTTCTGATGCATCAGGTAGGTGCACAATAGCATAGCCTAACCCTCTGTACTTTGGTCTATATTGATGCGGGACATAGACAGCCAGCTGATGACCAATCCATTAGTGCAATGGATGGCTGGAAGCATTTGTCTTTGCCTTTGCAATACCACAGAAGCAATGCATGGTCAATGTACAGCAATGACACACCTGTGTGAACAGCCAGGAGACCCCCCTACCCCCCCCCCCCCCAAGTTATGTTACATAGTTACATAGTTAGTACGGTCGAAAAAAGACATATGTCCATCACGTTCAACCAGGGAATTAAGGGGTAGGGGTGTGGCGCGATATTGGGGAAGGGATGAGATTTTATATTTCTTCATAAGCATTAATCTTATTTTGTCAATTAGGAACATTCAGCACCCACCCGCTATCAAGGCAGCTGCCTATCATGTCATGCCCTACCTGCACAGGTGTGCTGGCTACTCAAATGATCCAATTAAGGAGGCCATTTAGTCAGCAGCAGCAGAAGTCCTGTGCCTGGACGCTCCAACAGGGGCCAGACACAAGCAGAAGCAGAAGCAGCAGAAGCAGCAGCAGCACCACCTTTTGTTTTTTTGGCTGCAGCAGCAGCAAGGCCCACAGGGCTGGCTAGCTGGCTAGCCAGCAAGCAGGTAGCAATGAAAGTAGGAATCTTTCTTTTTAACCCTGTAAGGGGGTGGTGCACTGTACCCGAAGATACTGCCATATCGGGTCAATGCATAGGGCGACGGAAGCAAGCTTCGAAATCGGCCCCCGTTCTCAAAAATCCATTTAATATATGGTCCCCAGATAGGGGACGTATCAGATATTAAACTGATAAGAACAGATACTACACTTGATCTTAGCCAAAAGGCCGAGAAGCGATAACCGTGAAAGGGGCGGGCCCAACAAGGTCCCCTTCATGGGCACTATCACTGCTTGCTGTCAGGGAGGCTGCCAGACAATTTTCCATGCACACTCTGGGCTGGGGGGCAGTCAACCACCAGTACACACAGCAGAACCTAAACCCATACCATTATTGCTAAGCAGCAAGACAGGGGCCCATTGCACTCCCACGGGGCCTTTTTAAATGCAATCCATAACCCGGATTTGCCAGGAACCCTTCTTACTCCTCCTACTTGCATGTGACACTGGGCTTAGGATCTGCATAGGAAACACACACACAAGCACACACCTACCTTTGTTGCCTGCAGATGCCTCCTTGGCTGTCCCCAAACGGTATCAAACCAACACCCACGGGAAGCTGTAAGCATAGAGGACATGCCTGCACCCCATTGGACTTACCTGTGTGGGTTAAATCCGGGTTATTTGACAACCTATGGCGGTGATGGTTCTGCTCAGGCAGAGCAGTGCTGATGCTCCTCATAAAGCTGTCGCTGCTGTGAAGGTTCTAGGTGACATCACAAATCCCTTTGGTTACATACACAACAAAGCTGGGTTGTTGTTGTTTACACTCTGCAAGGCCTGTGGAAGTGAGTGACATCATAGCACTGTAGTTCTGAGGGTTCAAGATGGATGCAACAATCTCCTGTTGCTTCTATGAAGGCCGTAATAGACGACATCACCAAACAGCTCCATAGTCACATACACAGCAAAGGAGAGATGTTGTTTACACCTAGTGATGTCAGTGGTATTGAGTGACATCACAGCACAGTGCTAAGGCTCCTGGGCCTGGACACAGCAGCGGCTGCAATATCTCAACGGAGAATACGTTTATATCTATGTGTGTGTGTGCGCATATATATATATATATATATATATATATATATATATATATTTCTCCGCCGAAATCACTTTTAAACCCATTTCCACCTTTTTTTCCCTTCTCTTCCTCTTACTTTTTTTTCACGTTTTTTTACGTTTTTCTCCTTTTCGCCTCTTTTCTGGGCGTATTATTCTTCTTTTTCTTCTTTTTTTTCGTCTAATGCATACCCCATCAGTGCAGCAATGCTTATTCAATACCGCCAGCAGATGGAGACACTGGGGGATAATTTTCTAAGGATTTATACTGATTTTTCCTGTCTGAATTTGTCGCACAGAAAGTTGCAGGCCAAATATGTGTGACATTTCTGCGACTTTAGCTTCTAGAGCATTTTTACAACATTATACATAGGTGCTGAATACATAAAAAGCGACTGTTCAGCGACAGACAAGTCGCATCGGCTGAAAGTAGGCCAGAATGTCAGTCCATGTTGGAGCAGGTTTAGATACAGTCTAAAGCATAGATCTCAAAGTCTGTGCACAGAATTTAGCAAGGGCCTCGCACCTTCTGATGCATCAGGTAGGTGCACAATAGCATAGCCTAACCCTCTGTACTTTGGTCTATATTGATGCGGGACATAGACAGCCAGCTGATGACCAATCCATTAGTGCAATGGATGGCTGGAAGCATTTGTCTTTGCCTTTGCAATACCACAGAAGCAATGCATGGTCAATGTACAGCAATGACACACCTGTGTGAACAGCCAGGAGACCCCCCCCCCCCCCCCCCCATGTTATGTTACATAGTTACATAGTTAGTACGGTCGAAAAAAGACATATGTCCATCACGTTCAACCAGGGAATTAAGGGGTAGGGGTGTGGCGCGATATTGGGGAAGGGATGAGATTTTATATTTCTTCATAAGCATTAATCTTATTTTGTCAATTAGGAACATTCAGCACCCACCCGCTATCAAGGCAGCTGCCTATCATGTCATGCCCTACCTGCACAGGTGTGCTGGCTACTCAAATGATCCAATTAAGGAGGCCATTTAGTCAGCAGCAGCAGAAGTCCTGTGCCTGGACGCTCCAACAGGGGCCAGACACAAGCAGAAGCAGAAGCAGCAGAAGCAGCAGCAGCACCACCTTTTGTTTTTTGGCTGCAGCAGCAGCAAGGCCCACAGGGCTGGCTAGCTGGCTAGCCAGCAAGCAGGTAGCAATGAAAGTAGGAATCTTTCTTTTTAACCCTGTAAGGGGGTGGTGCACTGTACCCGAAGATACTGCCATATCGGGTCAATGCATAGGGCGACGGAAGCAAGCTTCGAAATCGGCCCCCGTTCTCAAAAATCCATTTAATATATGGTCCCCAGATAGGGGACGTATCAGATATTAAACTGATAAGAACAGATACTACACTTGATCTTAGCCAAAAGGCCGAGAAGCGATAACCGTGAAAGGGGCGGGCCCAACAAGGTCCCCTTCATGGGCACTATCACTGCTTGCTGTCAGGGAGGCTGCCAGACAATTTTCCATGCACACTCTGGGCTGGGGGGCAGTCAACCACCAGTACACACAGCAGAACCTAAACCCATACCATTATTGCTAAGCAGCAAGACAGGGGCCCATTGCACTCCCACGGGGCCTTTTTAAATGCAATCCATAACCCGGATTTGCCAGGAACCCTTCTTACTCCTCCTACTTGCATGTGACACTGGGCTTAGGATCTGCATAGGAAACACACACACAAGCACACACCTACCTTTGTTGCCTGCAGATGCCTCCTTGGCTGTCCCCAAACGGTATCAAACCAACACCCACGGGAAGCTGTAAGCATAGAGGACATGCCTGCACCCCATTGGACTTACCTGTGTGGGTTAAATCCGGGTTATTTGACAACCTATGGCGGTGATGGTTCTGCTCAGGCAGAGCAGTGCTGATGCTCCTCATAAAGCTGTCGCTGCTGTGAAGGTTCTAGGTGACATCACAAATCCCTTTGGTTACATACACAACAAAGCTGGGTTGTTGTTGTTTACACTCTGCAAGGCCTGTGGAAGTGAGTGACATCATAGCACTGTAGTTCTGAGGGTTCAAGATGGATGCAACAATCTCCTGTTGCTTCTATGAAGGCCGTAATAGACGACATCAGCTCCATAGTCACATACACAGCAAAGGAGAGATGTTGTTTACACCTAGTGATGTCAGTGGTATTGAGTGACATCACAGCACAGTGCTAAGGCTCCTGGGCCTGGACACAGCAGCGGCTGCAATATCTCAACGGAGAATACGTTTATATCTATGTGTGTGTGTGCGCATATATATATATATATATATATATATATATATATATATATATATATTTCTCCGCCGAAATCACTTTTAAACCCATTTCCACCTTTTTTTCCCTTCTCTTCCTCTTACTTTTTTTTCACGTTTTTTTACGTTTTTCTCCTTTTCGCCTCTTTTCTGGGCGTATTATTCTTCTTTTTCTTCTTTTTTTTCGTCTAATGCATACCCCATCAGTGCAGCAATGCTTATTCAATACCGCCAGCAGATGGAGACACTGGGGGATAATTTTCTAAGGATTTATACTGATTTTTCCTGTCTGAATTTGTCGCACAGAAAGTTGCAGGCCAAATATGTGTGACATTTCTGCGACTTTAGCTTCTAGAGCATTTTTACAACATTATACATAGGTGCTGAATACATAAAAAGCGACTGTTCAGCGACAGACAAGTCGCATCGGCTGAAAGTAGGCCAGAATGTCAGTCCATGTTGGAGCAGGTTTAGATACAGTCTAAAGCATAGATCTCAAAGTCTGTGCACAGAATTTAGCAAGGGCCTCGCACCTTCTGATGCATCAGGTAGGTGCACAATAGCATAGCCTAACCCTCTGTACTTTGGTCTATATTGATGCGGGACATAGACAGCCAGCTGATGACCAATCCATTAGTGCAATGGATGGCTGGAAGCATTTGTCTTTGCCTTTGCAATACCACAGAAGCAATGCATGGTCAATGTACAGCAATGACACACCTGTGTGAACAGCCAGGAGACCCCCCCCCCCCCCCCCCCATGTTATGTTACATAGTTACATAGTTAGTACGGTCGAAAAAAGACATATGTCCATCACGTTCAACCAGGGAATTAAGGGGTAGGGGTGTGGCGCGATATTGGGGAAGGGATGAGATTTTATATTTCTTCATAAGCATTAATCTTATTTTGTCAATTAGGAACATTCAGCACCCACCCGCTATCAAGGCAGCTGCCTATCATGTCATGCCCTACCTGCACAGGTGTGCTGGCTACTCAAATGATCCAATTAAGGAGGCCATTTAGTCAGCAGCAGCAGAAGTCCTGTGCCTGGACGCTCCACAACAGGGGCCAGACACAAGCAGAAGCAGAAGCAGCAGAAGCAGCAGCAGCACCACCTTTTGTTTTTTGGCTGCAGCAGCAGCAAGGCCCACAGGGCTGGCTAGCTGGCTAGCCAGCAAGCAGGTAGCAATGAAAGTAGGAATCTTTCTTTTTAACCCTGTAAGGGGGTGGTGCACTGTACCCGAAGATACTGCCATATCGGGTCAATGCATAGGGCGACGGAAGCAAGCTTCGAAATCGGCCCCCGTTCTCAAAAATCCATTTAATATATGGTCCCCAGATAGGGGACGTATCAGATATTAAACTGATAAGAACAGATACTACACTTGATCTTAGCCAAAAGGCCGAGAAGCGATAACCGTGAAAGGGGCGGGCCCAACAAGGTCCCCTTCATGGGCACTATCACTGCTTGCTGTCAGGGAGGCTGCCAGGCTGCCAGACAATTTTCCATGCACACTCTGGGCTGGGGGGCAGTCAACCACCAGTACACACAGCAGAACCTAAACCCATACCATTATTGCTAAGCAGCAAGACAGGGGCCCATTGCACTCCCACGGGGCCTTTTTAAATGCAATCCATAACCCGGATTTGCCAGGAACCCTTCTTACTCCTCCTACTTGCATGTGACACTGGGCTTAGGATCTGCATAGGAAACACACACACAAGCACACACCTACCTTTGTTGCCTGCAGATGCCTCCTTGGCTGTCCCCAAACGGTATCAAACCAACACCCACGGGAAGCTGTAAGCATAGAGGACATGCCTGCACCCCATTGGACTTACCTGTGTGGGTTAAATCCGGGTTATTTGACAACCTATGGCGGTGATGGTTCTGCTCAGGCAGAGCAGTGCTGATGCTCCTCATAAAGCTGTCGCTGCTGTGAAGGTTCTAGGTGACATCACAAATCCCTATGGTTACATACACAACAAAGCTGGGTTGTTGTTGTTTACACTCTGCAAGGCCTGTGGAAGTGAGTGACATCATAGCACTGTAGTTCTGAGGGTTCAAGATGGATGCAACAATCTCCTGTTGCTTCTATGAAGGCCGTAATAGACGACATCACCAAACAGCTCCATAGTCACATACACAGCAAAGGAGAGATGTTGTTTACACCTAGTGATGTCAGTGGTATTGAGTGACATCACAGCACAGTGCTAAGGCTCCTGGGCCTGGACACAGCAGCGGCTGCAATATCTCAACGGAGAATACGTTTATATCTATGTGTGTGTGTGCGCATATATATATATATATATATATATATATATATATATATATATATATTTCTCCGCCGAAATCACTTTTAAACCCATTTCCACCTTTTTTTCCCTTCTCTTCCTCTTACTTTTTTTTCACGTTTTTTTACGTTTTTCTCCTTTTCGCCTCTTTTCTGGGCGTATTATTCTTCTTTTTCTTCTTTTTTTTCGTCTAATGCATACCCCATCAGTGCAGCAATGCTTATTCAATACCGCCAGCAGATGGAGACACTGGGGGATAATTTTCTAAGGATTTATACTGATTTTTCCTGTCTGAATTTGTCGCACAGAAAGTTGCAGGCCAAATATGTGTGACATTTCTGCGACTTTAGCTTCTAGAGCATTTTTACAACATTATACATAGGTGCTGAATACATAAAAAGCGACTGTTCAGCGACAGACAAGTCGCATCGGCTGAAAGTAGGCCAGAATGTCAGTCCATGTTGGAGCAGGTTTAGATACAGTCTAAAGCATAGATCTCAAAGTCTGTGCACAGAATTTAGCAAGGGCCTCGCACCTTCTGATGCATCAGGTAGGTGCACAATAGCATAGCCTAACCCTCTGTACTTTGGTCTATATTGATGCGGGACATAGACAGCCAGCTGATGACCAATCCATTAGTGCAATGGATGGCTGGAAGCATTTGTCTTTGCCTTTGCAATACCACAGAAGCAATGCATGGTCAATGTACAGCAATGACACACCTGTGTGAACAGCCAGGAGACCCCCCCCCCCCCCCCCATGTTATGTTACATAGTTACATAGTTAGTACGGTCGAAAAAAGACATATGTCCATCACGTTCAACCAGGGAATTAAGGGGTAGGGGTGTGGCGCGATATTGGGGAAGGGATGAGATTTTATATTTCTTCATAAGCATTAATCTTATTTTGTCAATTAGGAACATTCAGCACCCACCCGCTATCAAGGCAGCTGCCTATCATGTCATGCCCTACCTGCACAGGTGTGCTGGCTACTCAAATGATCCAATTAAGGAGGCCATTTAGTCAGCAGCAGCAGAAGTCCTGTGCCTGGACGCTCCAACAGGGGCCAGACACAAGCAGAAGCAGAAGCAGCAGAAGCAGCAGCAGCACCACCTTTTGTTTTTTGGCTGCAGCAGCAGCAAGGCCCACAGGGCTGGCTAGCTGGCTAGCCAGCAAGCAGGTAGCAATGAAAGTAGGAATCTTTCTTTTTAACCCTGTAAGGGGGTGGTGCACTGTACCCGAAGATACTGCCATATCAGGTCAATGCATAGGGCGACGGAAGCAAGCTTCGAAATCGGCCCCCGTTCTCAAAAATCCATTTAATATATGGTCCCCAGATAGGGGACGTATCAGATATTAAACTGATAAGAACAGATACTACACTTGATCTTAGCCAAAAGGCCGAGAAGCGATAACCGTGAAAGGGGCGGGCCCAACAAGGTCCCCTTCATGGGCACTATCACTGCTTGCTGTCAGGGAGGCTGCCAGACAATTTTCCATGCACACTCTGGGCTGGGGGGCAGTCAACCACCAGTACACACAGCAGAACCTAAACCCATACCATTATTGCTAAGCAGCAAGACAGGGGCCCATTGCACTCCCACGGGGCCTTTTTAAATGCAATCCATAACCCGGATTTGCCAGGAACCCTTCTTACTCCTCCTACTTGCATGTGACACTGGGCTTAGGATCTGCATAGGAAACACACACACAAGCACACACCTACCTTTGTTGCCTGCAGATGCCTCCTTGGCTGTCCCCAAACGGTATCAAACCAACACCCACGGGAAGCTGTAAGCATAGAGGACATGCCTGCACCCCATTGGACTTACCTGTGTGGGTTAAATCCGGGTTATTTGACAACCTATGGCGGTGATGGTTCTGCTCAGGCAGAGCAGTGCTGATGCTCCTCATAAAGCTGTCGCTGCTGTGAAGGTTCTAGGTGACATCACAAATCCCTTTGGTTACATACACAACAAAGCTGGGTTGTTGTTTACACTCTGCAAGGCCTGTGGAAGTGAGTGACATCATAGCACTGTAGTTCTGAGGGTTCAAGATGGATGCAACAATCTCCTGTTGCTTCTATGAAGGCCGTAATAGACGACATCACCAAACAGCTCCATAGTCACATACACAGCAAAGGAGAGATGTTGTTTACACCTAGTGATGTCAGTGGTATTGAGTGACATCACAGCACAGTGCTAAGGCTCCTGGGCCTGGACACAGCAGCGGCTGCAATATCTCAACGGAGAATACGTTTATATCTATGTGTGTGTGTGCGCATATATATATATATATATATATATATATATATATATATATATTTCTCCGCCGAAATCACTTTTAAACCCATTTCCACCTTTTTTTCCCTTCTCTTCCTCTTACTTTTTTTTCAAGTTTTTTTACGTTTTTCTCCTTTTCGCCTCTTTTCTGGGCGTATTATTCTTCTTTTTCTTCTTTTTTTTCGTCTAATGCATACCCCATCAGTGCAGCAATGCTTATTCAATACCGCCAGCAGATGGAGACACTGGGGGATAATTTTCTAAGGATTTATACTGATTTTTCCTGTCTGAATTTGTCGCACAGAAAGTTGCAGGCCAAATATGTGTGACATTTCTGCGACTTTAGCTTCTAGAGCATTTTTACAACATTATACATAGGTGCTGAATACATAAAAAGCGACTGTTCAGCGACAGACAAGTCGCATCGGCTGAAAGTAGGCCAGAATGTCAGTCCATGTTGGAGCAGGTTTAGATACAGTCTAAAGCATAGATCTCAAAGTCTGTGCACAGAATTTAGCAAGGGCCTCGCACCTTCTGATGCATCAGGTAGGTGCACAATAGCATAGCCTAACCCTCTGTACTTTGGTCTATATTGATGCGGGACATAGACAGCCAGCTGATGACCAATCCATTAGTGCAATGGATGGCTGGAAGCATTTGTCTTTGCCTTTGCAATACCACAGAAGCAATGCATGGTCAATGTACAGCAATGACACACCTGTGTGAACAGCCAGGAGACCCCCCCCCCCCCCATGTTATGTTACATAGTTACATAGTTAGTACGGTCGAAAAAAGACATATGTCCATCACGTTCAACCAGGGAATTAAGGGGTAGGGGTGTGGCGCGATATTGGGGAAGGGATGAGATTTTATATTTCTTCATAAGCATTAATCTTATTTTGTCAATTAGGAACATTCAGCACCCACCCGCTATCAAGGCAGCTGCCTATCATGTCATGCCCTACCTGCACAGGTGTGCTGGCTACTCAAATGATCCAATTAAGGAGGCCATTTAGTCAGCAGCAGCAGAAGTCCTGTGCCTGGACGCTCCAACAGGGGCCAGACACAAGCAGAAGCAGAAGCAGCAGAAGCAGCAGCAGCACCACCTTTTGTTTTTTGGCTGCAGCAGCAGCAAGGCCCACAGGGCTGGCTAGCTGGCTAGCCAGCAAGCAGGTAGCAATGAAAGTAGGAATCTTTCTTTTTAACCCTGTAAGGGGGTGGTGCACTGTACCCGAAGATACTGCCATATCGGGTCAATGCATAGGGCGACGGAAGCAAGCTTCGAAATCGGCCCCCGTTCTCAAAAATCCATTTAATATATGGTCCCCAGATAGGGGACGTATCAGATATTAAACTGATAAGAACAGATACTACACTTGATCTTAGCCAAAAGGCCGAGAAGCGATAACCGTGAAAGGGGCGGGCCCAACAAGGTCCCCTTCATGGGCACTATCACTGCTTGCTGTCAGGGAGGCTGCCAGACAATTTTCCATGCACACTCTGGGCTGGGGGGCAGTCAACCACCAGTACACACAGCAGAACCTAAACCCATACCATTATTGCTAAGCAGCAAGACAGGGGCCCATTGCACTCCCACGGGGCCTTTTTAAATGCAATCCATAACCCGGATTTGCCAGGAACCCTTCTTACTCCTCCTACTTGCATGTGACACTGGGCTTAGGATCTGCATAGGAAACACACACACAAGCACACACCTACCTTTGTTGCCTGCAGATGCCTCCTTGGCTGTCCCCAAACGGTATCAAACCAACACCCACGGGAAGCTGTAAGCATAGAGGACATGCCTGCACCCCATTGGACTTACCTGTGTGGGTTAAATCCGGGTTATTTGACAACCTATGGCGGTGATGGTTCTGCTCAGGCAGAGCAGTGCTGATGCTCCTCATAAAGCTGTCGCTGCTGTGAAGGTTCTAGGTGACATCACAAATCCCTATGGTTACATACACAACAAAGCTGGGTTGTTGTTGTTTACACTCTGCAAGGCCTGTGGAAGTGAGTGACATCATAGCACTGTAGTTCTGAGGGTTCAAGATGGATGCAACAATCTCCTGTTGCTTCTATGAAGGCCGTAATAGACGACATCACCAAACAGCTCCATAGTCACATACACAGCAAAGGAGAGATGTTGTTTACACCTAGTGATGTCAGTGGTATTGAGTGACATCACAGCACAGTGCTAAGGCTCCTGGGCCTGGACACAGCAGCGGCTGCAATATCTCAACGGAGAATACGTTTATATCTATGTGTGTGTGTGCGCATATATATATATATATATATATATATATATATATATATATATATATATATTTCTCCGCCGAAATCACTTTTAAACCCATTTCCACCTTTTTTTCCCTTCTCTTCCTCTTACTTTTTTTTCACGTTTTTTTACGTTTTTCTCCTTTTCGCCTCTTTTCTGGGCGTATTATTCTTCTTTTTCTTCTTTTTTTTCGTCTAATGCATACCCCATCAGTGCAGCAATGCTTATTCAATACCGCCAGCAGATGGAGACACTGGGGGATAATTTTCTAAGGATTTATACTGATTTTTCCTGTCTGAATTTGTCGCACAGAAAGTTGCAGGCCAAATATGTGTGACATTTCTGCGACTTTAGCTTCTAGAGCATTTTTACAACATTATACATAGGTGCTGAATACATAAAAAGCGACTGTTCAGCGACAGACAAGTCGCATCGGCTGAAAGTAGGCCAGAATGTCAGTCCATGTTGGAGCAGGTTTAGATACAGTCTAAAGCATAGATCTCAAAGTCTGTGCACAGAATTTAGCAAGGGCCTCGCACCTTCTGATGCATCAGGTAGGTGCACAATAGCATAGCCTAACCCTCTGTACTTTGGTCTATATTGATGCGGGACATAGACAGCCAGCTGATGACCAATCCATTAGTGCAATGGATGGCTGGAAGCATTTGTCTTTGCCTTTGCAATACCACAGAAGCAATGCATGGTCAATGTACAGCAATGACACACCTGTGTGAACAGCCAGGAGACCCCCCCCCCCCCCCCCCATGTTATGTTACATAGTTACATAGTTAGTACGGTCGAAAAAAGACATATGTCCATCACGTTCAACCAGGGAATTAAGGGGTAGGGGTGTGGCGCGATATTGGGGAAGGGATGAGATTTTATATTTCTTCATAAGCATTAATCTTATTTTGTCAATTAGGAACATTCAGCACCCACCCGCTATCAAGGCAGCTGCCTATCATGTCATGCCCTACCTGCACAGGTGTGCTGGCTACTCAAATGATCCAATTAAGGAGGCCATTTAGTCAGCAGCAGCAGAAGTCCTGTGCCTGGACGCTCCAACAGGGGCCAGACACAAGCAGAAGCAGAAGCAGCAGAAGCAGCAGCAGCACCACCTTTTGTTTTTTGGCTGCAGCAGCAGCAAGGCCCACAGGGCTGGCTAGCTGGCTAGCCAGCAAGCAGGTAGCAATGAAAGTAGGAATCTTTCTTTTTAACCCTGTAAGGGGGTGGTGCACTGTACCCGAAGATACTGCCATATCGGGTCAATGCATAGGGCGACGGAAGCAAGCTTCGAAATCGGCCCCCGTTCTCAAAAATCCATTTAATATATGGTCCCCAGATAGGGGACGTATCAGATATTAAACTGATAAGAACAGATACTACACTTGATCTTAGCCAAAAGGCCGAGAAGCGATAACCGTGAAAGGGGCGGGCCCAACAAGGTCCCCTTCATGGGCACTATCACTGCTTGCTGTCAGGGAGGCTGCCAGACAATTTTCCATGCACACTCTGGGCTGGGGGGCAGTCAACCACCAGTACACACAGCAGAACCTAAACCCATACCATTATTGCTAAGCAGCAAGACAGGGGCCCATTGCACTCCCACGGGGCCTTTTTAAATGCAATCCATAACCCGGATTTGCCAGGAACCCTTCTTACTCCTCCTACTTGCATGTGACACTGGGCTTAGGATCTGCATAGGAAACACACACACAAGCACACACCTACCTTTGTTGCCTGCAGATGCCTCCTTGGCTGTCCCCAAACGGTATCAAACCAACACCCACGGGAAGCTGTAAGCATAGAGGACATGCCTGCACCCCATTGGACTTACCTGTGTGGGTTAAATCCGGGTTATTTGACAACCTCTGGCGGTGATGGTTCTGCTCAGGCAGAGCAGTGCTGATGCTCCTCATAAAGCTGTCGCTGCTGTGAAGGTTCTAGGTGACATCACAAATCCCTTTGGTTACATACACAACAAAGCTGGGTTGTTGTTGTTTACACTCTGCAAGGCCTGTGGAAGTGAGTGACATCATAGCACTGTAGTTCTGAGGGTTCAAGATGGATGCAACAATCTCCTGTTGCTTCTATGAAGGCCGTAATAGACGACATCACCAAACAGCTCCATAGTCACATACACAGCAAAGGAGAGATGTTGTTTACACCTAGTGATGTCAGTGGTATTGAGTGACATCACAGCACAGTGCTAAGGCTCCTGGGCCTGGACACAGCAGCGGCTGCAATATCTCAACGGAGAATACGTTTATATCTATGTGTGTGTGTGCGCATATATATATATATATATATATATATATATATATATATATATATATATTCTCCGCCGAAATCACTTTTAAACCCATTTCCACCTTTTTTTCCCTTCTCTTCCTCTTACTTTTTTTTCACGTTTTTTTACGTTTTTCTCCTTTTCGCCTCTTTTCTGGGCGTATTATTCTTCTTTTTCTTCTTTTTTTTCGTCTAATGCATACCCCATCAGTGCAGCAATGCTTATTCAATACCGCCAGCAGATGGAGACACTGGGGGATAATTTTCTAAGGATTTATACTGATTTTTCCTGTCTGAATTTGTCGCACAGAAAGTTGCAGGCCAAATATGTGTGACATTTCTGCGACTTTAGCTTCTAGAGCATTTTTACAACATTATACATAGGTGCTGAATACATAAAAAGCGACTGTTCAGCGACAGACAAGTCGCATCGGCTGAAAGTAGGCCAGAATGTCAGTCCATGTTGGAGCAGGTTTAGATACAGTCTAAAGCATAGATCTCAAAGTCTGTGCACAGAATTTAGCAAGGGCCTCGCACCTTCTGATGCATCAGGTAGGTGCACAATAGCATAGCCTAACCCTCTGTACTTTGGTCTATATTGATGCGGGACATAGACAGCCAGCTGATGACCAATCCATTAGTGCAATGGATGGCTGGAAGCATTTGTCTTTGCCTTTGCAATACCACAGAAGCAATGCATGGTCAATGTACAGCAATGACACACCTGTGTGAACAGCCAGGAGACCCCCCCCCCCCCCCCCCCATGTTATGTTACATAGTTACATAGTTAGTACGGTCGAAAAAAGACATATGTCCATCACGTTCAACCAGGGAATTAAGGGGTAGGGGTGTGGCGCGATATTGGGGAAGGGATGAGATTTTATATTTCTTCATAAGCATTAATCTTATTTTGTCAATTAGGAACATTCAGCACCCACCCGCTATCAAGGCAGCTGCCTATCATGTCATGCCCTACCTGCACAGGTGTGCTGGCTACTCAAATGATCCAATTAAGGAGGCCATTTAGTCAGCAGCAGCAGAAGTCCTGTGCCTGGACGCTCCAACAGGGGCCAGACACAAGCAGAAGCAGAAGCAGCAGAAGCAGCAGCAGCACCACCTTTTGTTTTTTGGCTGCAGCAGCAGCAAGGCCCACAGGGCTGGCTAGCTGGCTAGCCAGCAAGCAGGTAGCAATGAAAGTAGGAATCTTTCTTTTTAACCCTGTAAGGGGGTGGTGCACTGTACCCGAAGATACTGCCATATCGGGTCAATGCATAGGGCGACGGAAGCAAGCTTCGAAATCGGCCCCCGTTCTCAAAAATCCATTTAATATATGGTCCCCAGATAGGGGACGTATCAGATATTAAACTGATAAGAACAGATACTACACTTGATCTTAGCCAAAAGGCCGAGAAGCGATAACCGTGAAAGGGGCGGGCCCAACAAGGTCCCCTTCATGGGCACTATCACTGCTTGCTGTCAGGGAGGCTGCCAGACAATTTTCCATGCACACTCTGGGCTGGGGGGCAGTCAACCACCAGTACACACAGCAGAACCTAAACCCATACCATTATTGCTAAGCAGCAAGACAGGGGCCCATTGCACTCCCACGGGGCCTTTTTAAATGCAATCCATAACCCGGATTTGCCAGGAACCCTTCTTACTCCTCCTACTTGCATGTGACACTGGGCTTAGGATCTGCATAGGAAACACACACACAAGCACACACCTACCTTTGTTGCCTGCAGATGCCTCCTTGGCTGTCCCCAAACGGTATCAAACCAACACCCACGGGAAGCTGTAAGCATAGAGGACATGCCTGCACCCCATTGGACTTACCTGTGTGGGTTAAATCCGGGTTATTTGACAACCTATGGCGGTGATGGTTCTGCTCAGGCAGAGCAGTGCTGATGCTCCTCATAAAGCTGTCGCTGCTGTGAAGGTTCTAGGTGACATCACAAATCCCTATGGTTACATACACAACAAAGCTGGGTTGTTGTTGTTTACACTCTGCAAGGCCTGTGGAAGTGAGTGACATCATAGCACTGTAGTTCTGAGGGTTCAAGATGGATGCAACAATCTCCTGTTGCTTCTATGAAGGCCGTAATAGACGACATCACCAAACAGCTCCATAGTCACATACACAGCAAAGGAGAGATGTTGTTTACACCTAGTGATGTCAGTGGTATTGAGTGACATCACAGCACAGTGCTAAGGCTCCTGGGCCTGGACACAGCAGCGGCTGCAATATCTCAACGGAGAATACGTTTATATCTATGTGTGTGTGTGCGCATATATATATATATATATATATATATATATATATATATATATATATATATTTCTCCGCCGAAATCACTTTTAAACCCATTTCCACCTTTTTTTCCCTTCTCTTCCTCTTACTTTTTTTTCACGTTTTTTTACGTTTTTCTCCTTTTCGCCTCTTTTCTGGGCGTATTATTCTTCTTTTTCTTCTTTTTTTTCGTCTAATGCATACCCCATCAGTGCAGCAATGCTTATTCAATACCGCCAGCAGATGGAGACACTGGGGGATAATTTTCTAAGGATTTATACTGATTTTTCCTGTCTGAATTTGTCGCACAGAAAGTTGCAGGCCAAATATGTGTGACATTTCTGCGACTTTAGCTTCTAGAGCATTTTTACAACATTATACATAGGTGCTGAATACATAAAAAGCGACTGTTCAGCGACAGACAAGTCGCATCGGCTGAAAGTAGGCCAGAATGTCAGTCCATGTTGGAGCAGGTTTAGATACAGTCTAAAGCATAGATCTCAAAGTCTGTGCACAGAATTTAGCAAGGGCCTCGCACCTTCTGATGCATCAGGTAGGTGCACAATAGCATAGCCTAACCCTCTGTACTTTGGTCTATATTGATGCGGGACATAGACAGCCAGCTGATGACCAATCCATTAGTGCAATGGATGGCTGGAAGCATTTGTCTTTGCCTTTGCAATACCACAGAAGCAATGCATGGTCAATGTACAGCAATGACACACCTGTGTGAACAGCCAGGAGACCCCCCCCCCCCCCCCCCCATGTTATGTTACATAGTTACATAGTTAGTACGGTCGAAAAAAGACATATGTCCATCACGTTCAACCAGGGAATTAAGGGGTAGGGGTGTGGCGCGATATTGGGGAAGGGATGAGATTTTATATTTCTTCATAAGCATTAATCTTATTTTGTCAATTAGGAACATTCAGCACCCACCCGCTATCAAGGCAGCTGCCTATCATGTCATGCCCTACCTGCACAGGTGTGCTGGCTACTCAAATGATCCAATTAAGGAGGCCATTTAGTCAGCAGCAGCAGAAGTCCTGTGCCTGGACGCTCCAACAGGGGCCAGACACAAGCAGAAGCAGAAGCAGCAGAAGCAGCAGCAGCACCACCTTTTGTTTTTTGGCTGCAGCAGCAGCAAGGCCCACAGGGCTGGCTAGCTGGCTAGCCAGCAAGCAGGTAGCAATGAAAGTAGGAATCTTTCTTTTTAACCCTGTAAGGGGGTGGTGCACTGTACCCGAAGATACTGCCATATCAGGTCAATGCATAGGGCGACGGAAGCAAGCTTCGAAATCGGCCCCCGTTCTCAAAAATCCATTTAATATATGGTCCCCAGATAGGGGACGTATCAGATATTAAACTGATAAGAACAGATACTACACTTGATCTTAGCCAAAAGGCCGAGAAGCGATAACCGTGAAAGGGGCGGGCCCAACAAGGTCCCCTTCATGGGCACTATCACTGCTTGCTGTCAGGGAGGCTGCCAGACAATTTTCCATGCACACTCTGGGCTGGGGGGCAGTCAACCACCAGTACACACAGCAGAACCTAAACCCATACCATTATTGCTAAGCAGCAAGACAGGGGCCCATTGCACTCCCACGGGGCCTTTTTAAATGCAATCCATAACCCGGATTTGCCAGGAACCCTTCTTACTCCTCCTACTTGCATGTGACACTGGGCTTAGGATCTGCATAGGAAACACACACACAAGCACACACCTACCTTTGTTGCCTGCAGATGCCTCCTTGGCTGTCCCCAAACGGTATCAAACCAACACCCACGGGAAGCTGTAAGCATAGAGGACATGCCTGCACCCCATTGGACTTACCTGTGTGGGTTAAATCCGGGTTATTTGACAACCTATGGCGGTGATGGTTCTGCTCAGGCAGAGCAGTGCTGATGCTCCTCATAAAGCTGTCGCTGCTGTGAAGGTTCTAGGTGACATCACAAATCCCTTTGGTTACATACACAACAAAGCTGGGTTGTTGTTGTTTACACTCTGCAAGGCCTGTGGAAGTGAGTGACATCATAGCACTGTAGTTCTGAGGGTTCAAGATGGATGCAACAATCTCCTGTTGCTTCTATGAAGGCCGTAATAGACGACATCACCAAACAGCTCCATAGTCACATACACAGCAAAGGAGAGATGTTGTTTACACCTAGTGATGTCAGTGGTATTGAGTGACATCACAGCACAGTGCTAAGGCTCCTGGGCCTGGACACAGCAGCGGCTGCAATATCTCAAAGGAGAATACGTTTATATCTATGTGTGTGTGTGCGCATATATATATATATATATATATATATATATATATATATATATTTTTCTCCGCCGAAATCACTTTTAAACCCATTTCCACCTTTTTTTCCCTTCTCTTCCTCTTACTTTTTTTTCAAGTTTTTTTACGTTTTTCTCCTTTTCGCCTCTTTTCTGGGCGTATTATTCTTCTTTTTCTTCTTTTTTTTCGTCTAATGCATACCCCATCAGTGCAGCAATGCTTATTCAATACCGCCAGCAGATGGAGACACTGGGGGATAATTTTCTAAGGATTTATACTGATTTTTCCTGTCTGAATTTGTCGCACAGAAAGTTGCAGGCCAAATATGTGTGACATTTCTGCGACTTTAGCTTCTAGAGCATTTTTACAACATTATACATAGGTGCTGAATACATAAAAAGCGACTGTTCAGCGACAGACAAGTCGCATCGGCTGAAAGTAGGCCAGAATGTCAGTCCATGTTGGAGCAGGTTTAGATACAGTCTAAAGCATAGATCTCAAAGTCTGTGCACAGAATTTAGCAAGGGCCTCGCACCTTCTGATGCATCAGGTAGGTGCACAATAGCATAGCCTAACCCTCTGTACTTTGGTCTATATTGATGCGGGACATAGACAGCCAGCTGATGACCAATCCATTAGTGCAATGGATGGCTGGAAGCATTTGTCTTTGCCTTTGCAATACCACAGAAGCAATGCATGGTCAATGTACAGCAATGACACACCTGTGTGAACAGCCAGGAGACCCCCCCCCCCCCCATGTTATGTTACATAGTTACATAGTTAGTACGGTCGAAAAAAGACATATGTCCATCACGTTCAACCAGGGAATTAAGGGGTAGGGGTGTGGCGCGATATTGGGGAAGGGATGAGATTTTATATTTCTTCATAAGCATTAATCTTATTTTGTCAATTAGGAACATTCAGCACCCACCCGCTATCAAGGCAGCTGCCTATCATGTCATGCCCTACCTGCACAGGTGTGCTGGCTACTCAAATGATCCAATTAAGGAGGCCATTTAGTCAGCAGCAGCAGAAGTCCTGTGCCTGGACGCTCCAACAGGGGCCAGACACAAGCAGAAGCAGAAGCAGCAGAAGCAGCAGCAGCACCACCTTTTGTTTTTTGGCTGCAGCAGCAGCAAGGCCCACAGGGCTGGCTAGCTGGCTAGCCAGCAAGCAGGTAGCAATGAAAGTAGGAATCTTTCTTTTTAACCCTGTAAGGGGGTGGTGCACTGTACCCGAAGATACTGCCATATCGGGTCAATGCATAGGGCGACGGAAGCAAGCTTCGAAATCGGCCCCCGTTCTCAAAAATCCATTTAATATATGGTCCCCAGATAGGGGACGTATCAGATATTAAACTGATAAGAACAGATACTACACTTGATCTTAGCCAAAAGGCCGAGAAGCGATAACCGTGAAAGGGGCGGGCCCAACAAGGTCCCCTTCATGGGCACTATCACTGCTTGCTGTCAGGGAGGCTGCCAGACAATTTTCCATGCACACTCTGGGCTGGGGGGCAGTCAACCACCAGTACACACAGCAGAACCTAAACCCATACCATTATTGCTAAGCAGCAAGACAGGGGCCCATTGCACTCCCACGGGGCCTTTTTAAATGCAATCCATAACCCGGATTTGCCAGGAACCCTTCTTACTCCTCCTACTTGCATGTGACACTGGGCTTAGGATCTGCATAGGAAACACACACACAAGCACACACCTACCTTTGTTGCCTGCAGATGCCTCCTTGGCTGTCCCCAAACGGTATCAAACCAACACCCACGGGAAGCTGTAAGCATAGAGGACATGCCTGCACCCCATTGGACTTACCTGTGTGGGTTAAATCCGGGTTATTTGACAACCTATGGCGGTGATGGTTCTGCTCAGGCAGAGCAGTGCTGATGCTCCTCATAAAGCTGTCGCTGCTGTGAAGGTTCTAGGTGACATCACAAATCCCTATGGTTACATACACAACAAAGCTGGGTTGTTGTTGTTTACACTCTGCAAGGCCTGTGGAAGTGAGTGACATCATAGCACTGTAGTTCTGAGGGTTCAAGATGGATGCAACAATCTCCTGTTGCTTCTATGAAGGCCGTAATAGACGACATCACCAAACAGCTCCATAGTCACATACACAGCAAAGGAGAGATGTTGTTTACACCTAGTGATGTCAGTGGTATTGAGTGACATCACAGCACAGTGCTAAGGCTCCTGGGCCTGGACACAGCAGCGGCTGCAATATCTCAACGGAGAATACGTTTATATCTATGTGTGTGTGTGCGCATATATATATATATATATATATATATATATATATATATATATATATATTTCTCCGCCGAAATCACTTTTAAACCCATTTCCACCTTTTTTTCCCTTCTCTTCCTCTTACTTTTTTTTCACGTTTTTTTACGTTTTTCTCCTTTTCGCCTCTTTTCTGGGCGTATTATTCTTCTTTTTCTTCTTTTTTTTCGTCTAATGCATACCCCATCAGTGCAGCAATGCTTATTCAATACCGCCAGCAGATGGAGACACTGGGGGATAATTTTCTAAGGATTTATACTGATTTTTCCTGTCTGAATTTGTCGCACAGAAAGTTGCAGGCCAAATATGTGTGACATTTCTGCGACTTTAGCTTCTAGAGCATTTTTACAACATTATACATAGGTGCTGAATACATAAAAAGCGACTGTTCAGCGACAGACAAGTCGCATCGGCTGAAAGTAGGCCAGAATGTCAGTCCATGTTGGAGCAGGTTTAGATACAGTCTAAAGCATAGATCTCAAAGTCTGTGCACAGAATTTAGCAAGGGCCTCGCACCTTCTGATGCATCAGGTAGGTGCACAATAGCATAGCCTAACCCTCTGTACTTTGGTCTATATTGATGCGGGACATAGACAGCCAGCTGATGACCAATCCATTAGTGCAATGGATGGCTGGAAGCATTTGTCTTTGCCTTTGCAATACCACAGAAGCAATGCATGGTCAATGTACAGCAATGACACACCTGTGTGAACAGCCAGGAGACCCCCCCCCCCCCCCCCCATGTTATGTTACATAGTTACATAGTTAGTACGGTCGAAAAAAGACATATGTCCATCACGTTCAACCAGGGAATTAAGGGGTAGGGGTGTGGCGCGATATTGGGGAAGGGATGAGATTTTATATTTCTTCATAAGCATTAATCTTATTTTGTCAATTAGGAACATTCAGCACCCACCCGCTATCAAGGCAGCTGCCTATCATGTCATGCCCTACCTGCACAGGTGTGCTGGCTACTCAAATGATCCAATTAAGGAGGCCATTTAGTCAGCAGCAGCAGAAGTCCTGTGCCTGGACGCTCCAACAGGGGCCAGACACAAGCAGAAGCAGAAGCAGCAGAAGCAGCAGCAGCACCACCTTTTGTTTTTTGGCTGCAGCAGCAGCAAGGCCCACAGGGCTGGCTAGCTGGCTAGCCAGCAAGCAGGTAGCAATGAAAGTAGGAATCTTTCTTTTTAACCCTGTAAGGGGGTGGTGCACTGTACCCGAAGATACTGCCATATCGGGTCAATGCATAGGGCGACGGAAGCAAGCTTCGAAATCGGCCCCCGTTCTCAAAAATCCATTTAATATATGGTCCCCAGATAGGGGACGTATCAGATATTAAACTGATAAGAACAGATACTACACTTGATCTTAGCCAAAAGGCCGAGAAGCGATAACCGTGAAAGGGGCGGGCCCAACAAGGTCCCCTTCATGGGCACTATCACTGCTTGCTGTCAGGGAGGCTGCCAGACAATTTTCCATGCACACTCTGGGCTGGGGGGCAGTCAACCACCAGTACACACAGCAGAACCTAAACCCATACCATTATTGCTAAGCAGCAAGACAGGGGCCCATTGCACTCCCACGGGGCCTTTTTAAATGCAATCCATAACCCGGATTTGCCAGGAACCCTTCTTACTCCTCCTACTTGCATGTGACACTGGGCTTAGGATCTGCATAGGAAACACACACACAAGCACACACCTACCTTTGTTGCCTGCAGATGCCTCCTTGGCTGTCCCCAAACGGTATCAAACCAACACCCACGGGAAGCTGTAAGCATAGAGGACATGCCTGCACCCCATTGGACTTACCTGTGTGGGTTAAATCCGGGTTATTTGACAACCTCTGGCGGTGATGGTTCTGCTCAGGCAGAGCAGTGCTGATGCTCCTCATAAAGCTGTCGCTGCTGTGAAGGTTCTAGGTGACATCACAAATCCCTTTGGTTACATACACAACAAAGCTGGGTTGTTGTTGTTTACACTCTGCAAGGCCTGTGGAAGTGAGTGACATCATAGCACTGTAGTTCTGAGGGTTCAAGATGGATGCAACAATCTCCTGTTGCTTCTATGAAGGCCGTAATAGACGACATCACCAAACAGCTCCATAGTCACATACACAGCAAAGGAGAGATGTTGTTTACACCTAGTGATGTCAGTGGTATTGAGTGACATCACAGCACAGTGCTAAGGCTCCTGGGCCTGGACACAGCAGCGGCTGCAATATCTCAACGGAGAATACGTTTATATCTATGTGTGTGTGTGCGCATATATATATATATATATATATATATATATATATATATATATATATTTCTCCGCCGAAATCACTTTTAAACCCATTTCCACCTTTTTTTCCCTTCTCTTCCTCTTACTTTTTTTTCACGTTTTTTTACGTTTTTCTCCTTTTCGCCTCTTTTCTGGGCGTATTATTCTTCTTTTTCTTCTTTTTTTTCGTCTAATGCATACCCCATCAGTGCAGCAATGCTTATTCAATACCGCCAGCAGATGGAGACACTGGGGGATAATTTTCTAAGGATTTATACTGATTTTTCCTGTCTGAATTTGTCGCACAGAAAGTTGCAGGCCAAATATGTGTGACATTTCTGCGACTTTAGCTTCTAGAGCATTTTTACAACATTATACATAGGTGCTGAATACATAAAAAGCGACTGTTCAGCGACAGACAAGTCGCATCGGCTGAAAGTAGGCCAGAATGTCAGTCCATGTTGGAGCAGGTTTAGATACAGTCTAAAGCATAGATCTCAAAGTCTGTGCACAGAATTTAGCAAGGGCCTCGCACCTTCTGATGCATCAGGTAGGTGCACAATAGCATAGCCTAACCCTCTGTACTTTGGTCTATATTGATGCGGGACATAGACAGCCAGCTGATGACCAATCCATTAGTGCAATGGATGGCTGGAAGCATTTGTCTTTGCCTTTGCAATACCACAGAAGCAATGCATGGTCAATGTACAGCAATGACACACCTGTGTGAACAGCCAGGAGACCCCCCCCCCCCCCCCCCCCATGTTATGTTACATAGTTACATAGTTAGTACGGTCGAAAAAAGACATATGTCCATCACGTTCAACCAGGGAATTAAGGGGTAGGGGTGTGGCGCGATATTGGGGAAGGGATGAGATTTTATATTTCTTCATAAGCATTAATCTTATTTTGTCAATTAGGAACATTCAGCACCCACCCGCTATCAAGGCAGCTGCCTATCATGTCATGCCCTACCTGCACAGGTGTGCTGGCTACTCAAATGATCCAATTAAGGAGGCCATTTAGTCAGCAGCAGCAGAAGTCCTGTGCCTGGACGCTCCAACAGGGGCCAGACACAAGCAGAAGCAGAAGCAGCAGAAGCAGCAGCAGCACCACCTTTTGTTTTTTGGCTGCAGCAGCAGCAAGGCCCACAGGGCTGGCTAGCTGGCTAGCCAGCAAGCAGGTAGCAATGAAAGTAGGAATCTTTCTTTTTAACCCTGTAAGGGGGTGGTGCACTGTACCCGAAGATACTGCCATATCGGGTCAATGCATAGGGCGACGGAAGCAAGCTTCGAAATCGGCCCCCGTTCTCAAAAATCCATTTAATATATGGTCCCCAGATAGGGGACGTATCAGATATTAAACTGATAAGAACAGATACTACACTTGATCTTAGCCAAAAGGCCGAGAAGCGATAACCGTGAAAGGGGCGGGCCCAACAAGGTCCCCTTCATGGGCACTATCACTGCTTGCTGTCAGGGAGGCTGCCAGACAATTTTCCATGCACACTCTGGGCTGGGGGGCAGTCAACCACCAGTACACACAGCAGAACCTAAACCCATACCATTATTGCTAAGCAGCAAGACAGGGGCCCATTGCACTCCCACGGGGCCTTTTTAAATGCAATCCATAACCCGGATTTGCCAGGAACCCTTCTTACTCCTCCTACTTGCATGTGACACTGGGCTTAGGATCTGCATAGGAAACACACACACAAGCACACACCTACCTTTGTTGCCTGCAGATGCCTCCTTGGCTGTCCCCAAACGGTATCAAACCAACACCCACGGGAAGCTGTAAGCATAGAGGACATGCCTGCACCCCATTGGACTTACCTGTGTGGGTTAAATCCGGGTTATTTGACAACCTATGGCGGTGATGGTTCTGCTCAGGCAGAGCAGTGCTGATGCTCCTCATAAAGCTGTCGCTGCTGTGAAGGTTCTAGGTGACATCACAAATCCCTTTGGTTACATACACAACAAAGCTGGGTTGTTGTTGTTTACACTCTGCAAGGCCTGTGGAAGTGAGTGACATCATAGCACTGTAGTTCTGAGGGTTCAAGATGGATGCAACAATCTCCTGTTGCTTCTATGAAGGCCGTAATAGACGACATCACCAAACAGCTCCATAGTCACATACACAGCAAAGGAGAGATGTTGTTTACACCTAGTGATGTCAGTGGTATTGAGTGACATCACAGCACAGTGCTAAGGCTCCTGGGCCTGGACACAGCAGCGGCTGCAATATCTCAACGGAGAATACGTTTATATCTATGTGTGTGTGTGCGCATATATATATATATATATATATATATATATATATATATATATATATTTCTCCGCCGAAATCACTTTTAAACCCATTTCCACCTTTTTTTCCCTTCTCTTCCTCTTACTTTTTTTTCAAGTTTTTTTACATTTTTCTCCTTTTCGCCTCTTTTCTGGGCGTATTATTCTTCTTTTTCTTCTTTTTTTTCGTCTAATGCATACCCCATCAGTGCAGCAATGCTTATTCAATACCGCCAGCAGATGGAGACACTGGGGGATAATTTTCTAAGGATTTATACTGATTTTTCCTGTCTGAATTTGTCGCACAGAAAGTTGCAGGCCAAATATGTGTGACATTTCTGCGACTTTAGCTTCTAGAGCATTTTTACAACATTATACATAGGTGCTGAATACATAAAAAGCGACTGTTCAGCGACAGACAAGTCGCATCGGCTGAAAGTAGGCCAGAATGAGTCCATGTTGGAGCAGGTTTAGATACAGTCTAAAGCATAGATCTCAAAGTCTGTGCACAGAATTTAGCAAGGGCCTCGCACCTTCTGATGCATCAGGTAGGTGCACAATAGCATAGCCTAACCCTCTGTACTTTGGTCTATATTGATGCGGGACATAGACAGCCAGCTGATGACCAATCCATTAGTGCAATGGATGGCTGGAAGCATTTGTCTTTGCCTTTGCAATACCACAGAAGCAATGCATGGTCAATGTACAGCAATGACACACCTGTGTGAACAGCCAGGAGACCCCCCCCCCCCCCCCCCATGTTATGTTACATAGTTACATAGTTAGTACGGTCGAAAAAAGACATATGTCCATCACGTTCAACCAGGGAATTAAGGGGTAGGGGTGTGGCGCGATATTGGGGAAGGGATGAGATTTTATATTTCTTCATAAGCATTAATCTTATTTTGTCAATTAGGAACATTCAGCACCCACCCGCTATCAAGGCAGCTGCCTATCATGTCATGCCCTACCTGCACAGGTGTGCTGGCTACTCAAATGATCCAATTAAGGAGGCCATTTAGTCAGCAGCAGCAGAAGTCCTGTGCCTGGACGCTCCAACAGGGGCCAGACACAAGCAGAAGCAGAAGCAGCAGAAGCAGCAGCAGCACCACCTTTTGTTTTTTGGCTGCAGCAGCAGCAAGGCCCACAGGGCTGGCTAGCTGGCTAGCCAGCAAGCAGGTAGCAATGAAAGTAGGAATCTTTCTTTTTAACCCTGTAAGGGGGTGGTGCACTGTACCCGAAGATACTGCCATATCGGGTCAATGCATAGGGCGACGGAAGCAAGCTTCGAAATCGGCCCCCGTTCTCAAAAATCCATTTAATATATGGTCCCCAGATAGGGGACGTATCAGATATTAAACTGATAAGAACAGATACTACACTTGATCTTAGCCAAAAGGCCGAGAAGCGATAACCGTGAAAGGGGCGGGCCCAACAAGGTCCCCTTCATGGGCACTATCACTGCTTGCTGTCAGGGAGGCTGCCAGACAATTTTCCATGCACACTCTGGGCTGGGGGGCAGTCAACCACCAGTACACACAGCAGAACCTAAACCCATACCATTATTGCTAAGCAGCAAGACAGGGGCCCATTGCACTCCCACGGGGCCTTTTTAAATGCAATCCATAACCCGGATTTGCCAGGAACCCTTCTTACTCCTCCTACTTGCATGTGACACTGGGCTTAGGATCTGCATAGGAAACACACACACAAGCACACACCTACCTTTGTTGCCTGCAGATGCCTCCTTGGCTGTCCCCAAACGGTATCAAACCAACACCCACGGGAAGCTGTAAGCATAGAGGACATGCCTGCACCCCATTGGACTTACCTGTGTGGGTTAAATCCGGGTTATTTGACAACCTATGGCGGTGATGGTTCTGCTCAGGCAGAGCAGTGCTGATGCTCCTCATAAAGCTGTCGCTGCTGTGAAGGTTCTAGGTGACATCACAAATCCCTTTGGTTACATACACAACAAAGCTGGGTTGTTGTTGTTTACACTCTGCAAGGCCTGTGGAAGTGAGTGACATCATAGCACTGTAGTTCTGAGGGTTCAAGATGGATGCAACAATCTCCTGTTGCTTCTATGAAGGCCGTAATAGACGACATCACCAAACAGCTCCATAGTCACATACACAGCAAAGGAGAGATGTTGTTTACACCTAGTGATGTCAGTGGTATTGAGTGACATCACAGCACAGTGCTAAGGCTCCTGGGCCTGGACACAGCAGCGGCTGCAATATCTCAACGGAGAATACGTTTATATCTATGTGTGTGTGTGCGCATATATATATATATATATATATATATATATATATATATATTTCTCCGCCGAAATCACTTTTAAACCCATTTCCACCTTTTTTTCCCTTCTCTTCCTCTTACTTTTTTTTCACGTTTTTTTACGTTTTTCTCCTTTTCGCCTCTTTTCTGGGCGTATTATTCTTCTTTTTCTTCTTTTTTTTCGTCTAATGCATACCCCATCAGTGCAGCAATGCTTATTCAATACCGCCAGCAGATGGAGACACTGGGGGATAATTTTCTAAGGATTTATACTGATTTTTCCTGTCTGAATTTGTCGCACAGAAAGTTGCAGGCCAAATATGTGTGACATTTCTGCGACTTTAGCTTCTAGAGCATTTTTACAACATTATACATAGGTGCTGAATACATAAAAAGCGACTGTTCAGCGACAGACAAGTCGCATCGGCTGAAAGTAGGCCAGAATGTCAGTCCATGTTGGAGCAGGTTTAGATACAGTCTAAAGCATAGATCTCAAAGTCTGTGCACAGAATTTAGCAAGGGCCTCGCACCTTCTGATGCATCAGGTAGGTGCACAATAGCATAGCCTAACCCTCTGTACTTTGGTCTATATTGATGCGGGACATAGACAGCCAGCTGATGACCAATCCATTAGTGCAATGGATGGCTGGAAGCATTTGTCTTTGCCTTTGCAATACCACAGAAGCAATGCATGGTCAATGTACAGCAATGACACACCTGTGTGAACAGCCAGGAGACCCCCCCCCCCCCCCCCCCCATGTTATGTTACATAGTTACATAGTTAGTACGGTCGAAAAAAGACATATGTCCATCACGTTCAACCAGGGAATTAAGGGGTAGGGGTGTGGCGCGATATTGGGGAAGGGATGAGATTTTATATTTCTTCATAAGCATTAATCTTATTTTGTCAATTAGGAACATTCAGCACCCACGCGCTATCAAGGCAGCTGCCTATCATGTCATGCCCTACCTGCACAGGTGTGCTGGCTACTCAAATGATCCAATTAAGGAGGCCATTTAGTCAGCAGCAGCAGAAGTCCTGTGCCTGGACGCTCCAACAGGGGCCAGACACAAGCAGAAGCAGAAGCAGCAGAAGCAGCAGCAGCACCACCTTTTGTTTTTTGGCTGCAGCAGCAGCAAGGCCCACAGGGCTGGCTAGCTGGCTAGCCAGCAAGCAGGTAGCAATGAAAGTAGGAATCTTTCTTTTTAACCCTGTAAGGGGGTGGTGCACTGTACCCGAAGATACTGCCATATCGGGTCAATGCATAGGGCGACGGAAGCAAGCTTCGAAATCGGCCCCCGTTCTCAAAAATCCATTTAATATATGGTCCCCAGATAGGGGACGTATCAGATATTAAACTGATAAGAACAGATACTACACTTGATCTTAGCCAAAAGGCCGAGAAGCGATAACCGTGAAAGGGGCGGGCCCAACAAGGTCCCCTTCATGGGCACTATCACTGCTTGCTGTCAGGGAGGCTGCCAGACAATTTTCCATGCACACTCTGGGCTGGGGGGCAGTCAACCACCAGTACACACAGCAGAACCTAAACCCATACCATTATTGCTAAGCAGCAAGACAGGGGCCCATTGCACTCCCACGGGGCCTTTTTAAATGCAATCCATAACCCGGATTTGCCAGGAACCCTTCTTACTCCTCCTACTTGCATGTGACACTGGGCTTAGGATCTGCATAGGAAACACACACACAAGCACACACCTACCTTTGTTGCCTGCAGATGCCTCCTTGGCTGTCCCCAAACGGTATCAAACCAACACCCACGGGAAGCTGTAAGCATAGAGGACATGCCTGCACCCCATTGGACTTACCTGTGTGGGTTAAATCCGGGTTATTTGACAACCTATGGCGGTGATGGTTCTGCTCAGGCAGAGCAGTGCTGATGCTCCTCATAAAGCTGTCGCTGCTGTGAAGGTTCTAGGTGACATCACAAATCCCTTTGGTTACATACACAACAAAGCTGGGTTGTTGTTGTTTACACTCTGCAAGGCCTGTGGAAGTGAGTGACATCATAGCACTGTAGTTCTGAGGGTTCAAGATGGATGCAACAATCTCCTGTTGCTTCTATGAAGGCCGTAATAGACGACATCACCAAACAGCTCCATAGTCACATACACAGCAAAGGAGAGATGTTGTTTACACCTAGTGATGTCAGTGGTATTGAGTGACATCACAGCACAGTGCTAAGGCTCCTGGGCCTGGACACAGCAGCGGCTGCAATATCTCAACGGAGAATACGTTTATATCTATGTGTGTGTGTGCGCATATATATATATATATATATATATATATATATATATATATATATATTTCTCCGCCGAAATCACTTTTAAACCCATTTCCACCTTTTTTTCCCTTCTCTTCCTCTTACTTTTTTTTCACGTTTTTTTACGTTTTTCTCCTTTTCGCCTCTTTTCTGGGCGTATTATTCTTCTTTTTCTTCTTTTTTTTCGTCTAATGCATACCCCATCAGTGCAGCAATGCTTATTCAATACCGCCAGCAGATGGAGACACTGGGGGATAATTTTCTAAGGATTTATACTGATTTTTCCTGTCTGAATTTGTCGCACAGAAAGTTGCAGGCCAAATATGTGTGACATTTCTGCGACTTTAGCTTCTAGAGCATTTTTACAACATTATACATAGGTGCTGAATACATAAAAAGCGACTGTTCAGCGACAGACAAGTCGCATCGGCTGAAAGTAGGCCAGAATGTCAGTCCATGTTGGAGCAGGTTTAGATACAGTCTAAAGCATAGATCTCAAAGTCTGTGCACAGAATTTAGCAAGGGCCTCGCACCTTCTGATGCATCAGGTAGGTGCACAATAGCATAGCCTAACCCTCTGTACTTTGGTCTATATTGATGCGGGACATAGACAGCCAGCTGATGACCAATCCATTAGTGCAATGGATGGCTGGAAGCATTTGTCTTTGCCTTTGCAATACCACAGAAGCAATGCATGGTCAATGTACAGCAATGACACACCTGTGTGAACAGCCAGGAGACCCCCCCCCCCCATGTTATGTTACATAGTTACATAGTTAGTACGGTCGAAAAAAGACATATGTCCATCACGTTCAACCAGGGAATTAAGGGGTAGGGGTGTGGCGCGATATTGGGGAAGGGATGAGATTTTATATTTCTTCATAAGCATTAATCTTATTTTGTCAATTAGGAACATTCAGCACCCACCCGCTATCAAGGCAGCTGCCTATCATGTCATGCCCTACCTGCACAGGTGTGCTGGCTACTCAAATGATCCAATTAAGGAGGCCATTTAGTCAGCAGCAGCAGAAGTCCTGTGCCTGGACGCTCCAACAGGGGCCAGACACAAGCAGAAGCAGAAGCAGCAGAAGCAGCAGCAGCACCACCTTTTGTTTTTTGGCTGCAGCAGCAGCAAGGCCCACAGGGCTGGCTAGCTGGCTAGCCAGCAAGCAGGTAGCAATGAAAGTAGGAATCTTTCTTTTTAACCCTGTAAGGGGGTGGTGCACTGTACCCGAAGATACTGCCATATCGGGTCAATGCATAGGGCGACGGAAGCAAGCTTCGAAATCGGCCCCCGTTCTCAAAAATCCATTTAATATATGGTCCCCAGATAGGGGACGTATCAGATATTAAACTGATAAGAACAGATACTACACTTGATCTTAGCCAAAAGGCCGAGAAGCGATAACCGTGAAAGGGGCGGGCCCAACAAGGTCCCCTTCATGGGCACTATCACTGCTTGCTGTCAGGGAGGCTGCCAGACAATTTTCCATGCACACTCTGGGCTGGGGGGCAGTCAACCACCAGTACACACAGCAGAACCTAAACCCATACCATTATTGCTAAGCAGCAAGACAGGGGCCCATTGCACTCCCACGGGGCCTTTTTAAATGCAATCCATAACCCGGATTTGCCAGGAACCCTTCTTACTCCTCCTACTTGCATGTGACACTGGGCTTAGGATCTGCATAGGAAACACACACACAAGCACACACCTACCTTTGTTGCCTGCAGATGCCTCCTTGGCTGTCCCCAAACGGTATCAAACCAACACCCACGGGAAGCTGTAAGCATAGAGGACATGCCTGCACCCCATTGGACTTACCTGTGTGGGTTAAATCCGGGTTATTTGACAACCTATGGCGGTGATGGTTCTGCTCAGGCAGAGCAGTGCTGATGCTCCTCATAAAGCTGTCGCTGCTGTGAAGGTTCTAGGTGACATCACAAATCCCTTTGGTTACATACACAACAAAGCTGGGTTGTTGTTGTTTACACTCTGCAAGGCCTGTGGAAGTGAGTGACATCATAGCACTGTAGTTCTGAGGGTTCAAGATGGATGCAACAATCTCCTGTTGCTTCTATGAAGGCCGTAATAGACGACATCACCAAACAGCTCCATAGTCACATACACAGCAAAGGAGAGATGTTGTTTACACCTAGTGATGTCAGTGGTATTGAGTGACATCACAGCACAGTGCTAAGGCTCCTGGGCCTGGACACAGCAGCGGCTGCAATATCTCAACGGAGAATACGTTTATATCTATGTGTGTGTGTGCGCATATATATATATATATATATATATATATATATATATATATATATATATATATATCTCCGCCGAAATCACTTTTAAACCCATTTCCACCTTTTTTTCCCTTCTCTTCCTCTTACTTTTTTTTCACGTTTTTTTACGTTTTTCTCCTTTTCGCCTCTTTTCTGGGCGTATTATTCTTCTTTTTCTTCTTTTTTTTCGTCTAATGCATACCCCATCAGTGCAGCAATGCTTATTCAATACCGCCAGCAGATGGAGACACTGGGGGATAATTTTCTAAGGATTTATACTGATTTTTCCTGTCTGAATTTGTCGCACAGAAAGTTGCAGGCCAAATATGTGTGACATTTCTGCGACTTTAGCTTCTAGAGCATTTTTACAACATTATACATAGGTGCTGAATACATAAAAAGCGACTGTTCAGCGACAGACAAGTCGCATCGGCTGAAAGTAGGCCAGAATGTCAGTCCATGTTGGAGCAGGTTTAGATACAGTCTAAAGCATAGATCTCAAAGTCTGTGCACAGAATTTAGCAAGGGCCTCGCACCTTCTGATGCATCAGGTAGGTGCACAATAGCATAGCCTAACCCTCTGTACTTTGGTCTATATTGATGCGGGACATAGACAGCCAGCTGATGACCAATCCATTAGTGCAATGGATGGCTGGAAGCATTTGTCTTTGCCTTTGCAATACCACAGAAGCAATGCATGGTCAATGTACAGCAATGACACACCTGTGTGAACAGCCAGGAGACCCCCCCCCCCCCCCCATGTTATGTTACATAGTTACATAGTTAGTACGGTCGAAAAAAGACATATGTCCATCACGTTCAACCAGGGAATTAAGGGGTAGGGGTGTGGCGCGATATTGGGGAAGGGATGAGATTTTATATTTCTTCATAAGCATTAATCTTATTTTGTCAATTAGGAACATTCAGCACCCACCCGCTATCAAGGCAGCTGCCTATCATGTCATGCCCTACCTGCACAGGTGTGCTGGCTACTCAAATGATCCAATTAAGGAGGCCATTTAGTCAGCAGCAGCAGAAGTCCTGTGCCTGGACGCTCCAACAGGGGCCAGACACAAGCAGAAGCAGAAGCAGCAGAAGCAGCAGCAGCACCACCTTTTGTTTTTTGGCTGCAGCAGCAGCAAGGCCCACAGGGCTGGCTAGCTGGCTAGCCAGCAAGCAGGTAGCAATGAAAGTAGGAATCTTTCTTTTTAACCCTGTAAGGGGGTGGTGCACTGTACCCGAAGATACTGCCATATCGGGTCAATGCATAGGGCGACGGAAGCAAGCTTCGAAATCGGCCCCCGTTCTCAAAAATCCATTTAATATATGGTCCCCAGATAGGGGACGTATCAGATATTAAACTGATAAGAACAGATACTACACTTGATCTTAGCCAAAAGGCCGAGAAGCGATAACCGTGAAAGGGGCGGGCCCAACAAGGTCCCCTTCATGGGCACTATCACTGCTTGCTGTCAGGGAGGCTGCCAGACAATTTTCCATGCACACTCTGGGCTGGGGGGCAGTCAACCACCAGTACACACAGCAGAACCTAAACCCATACCATTATTGCTAAGCAGCAAGACAGGGGCCCATTGCACTCCCACGGGGCCTTTTTAAATGCAATCCATAACCCGGATTTGCCAGGAACCCTTCTTACTCCTCCTACTTGCATGTGACACTGGGCTTAGGATCTGCATAGGAAACACACACACAAGCACACACCTACCTTTGTTGCCTGCAGATGCCTCCTTGGCTGTCCCCAAACGGTATCAAACCAACACCCACGGGAAGCTGTAAGCATAGAGGACATGCCTGCACCCCATTGGACTTACCTGTGTGGGTTAAATCCGGGTTATTTGACAACCTATGGCGGTGATGGTTCTGCTCAGGCAGAGCAGTGCTGATGCTCCTCATAAAGCTGTCGCTGCTGTGAAGGTTCTAGGTGACATCACAAATCCCTTTGGTTACATACACAACAAAGCTGGGTTGTTGTTGTTTACACTCTGCAAGGCCTGTGGAAGTGAGTGACATCATAGCACTGTAGTTCTGAGGGTTCAAGATGGATGCAACAATCTCCTGTTGCTTCTATGAAGGCCGTAATAGACGACATCACCAAACAGCTCCATAGTCACATACACAGCAAAGGAGAGATGTTGTTTACACCTAGTGATGTCAGTGGTATTGAGTGACATCACAGCACAGTGCTAAGGCTCCTGGGCCTGGACACAGCAGCG
This sequence comes from Hyla sarda, assembly GCF_029499605.1. Classification (NCBI taxonomy): domain Eukaryota; kingdom Metazoa; phylum Chordata; class Amphibia; order Anura; family Hylidae; genus Hyla; species Hyla sarda. The sequence continues at coordinate 39,075 of NW_026607977.1, read as the reverse complement.
GCTGCAATATCTCAACGGAGAATACGTTTATATCTATGTGTGTGTGTGCGCATATATATATATATATATATATATATATATATATATATATATATATTCTCCGCCGAAATCACTTTTAAACCCATTTCCACCTTTTTTTCCCTTCTCTTCCTCTTACTTTTTTTTCACGTTTTTTTACGTTTTTCTCCTTTTCGCCTCTTTTCTGGGCGTATTATTCTTCTTTTTCTTCTTTTTTTTCGTCTAATGCATACCCCATCAGTGCAGCAATGCTTATTCAATACCGCCAGCAGATGGAGACACTGGGGGATAATTTTCTAAGGATTTATACTGATTTTTCCTGTCTGAATTTGTCGCACAGAAAGTTGCAGGCCAAATATGTGTGACATTTCTGCGACTTTAGCTTCTAGAGCATTTTTACAACATTATACATAGGTGCTGAATACATAAAAAGCGACTGTTCAGCGACAGACAAGTCGCATCGGCTGAAAGTAGGCCAGAATGTCAGTCCATGTTGGAGCAGGTTTAGATACAGTCTAAAGCATAGATCTCAAAGTCTGTGCACAGAATTTAGCAAGGGCCTCGCACCTTCTGATGCATCAGGTAGGTGCACAATAGCATAGCCTAACCCTCTGTACTTTGGTCTATATTGATGCGGGACATAGACAGCCAGCTGATGACCAATCCATTAGTGCAATGGATGGCTGGAAGCATTTGTCTTTGCCTTTGCAATACCACAGAAGCAATGCATGGTCAATGTACAGCAATGACACACCTGTGTGAACAGCCAGGAGACCCCCCCCCCCCCCCCCATGTTATGTTACATAGTTACATAGTTAGTACGGTCGAAAAAAGACATATGTCCATCACGTTCAACCAGGGAATTAAGGGGTAGGGGTGTGGCGCGATATTGGGGAAGGGATGAGATTTTATATTTCTTCATAAGCATTAATCTTATTTTGTCAATTAGGAACATTCAGCACCCACCCGCTATCAAGGCAGCTGCCTATCATGTCATGCCCTACCTGCACAGGTGTGCTGGCTACTCAAATGATCCAATTAAGGAGGCCATTTAGTCAGCAGCAGCAGAAGTCCTGTGCCTGGACGCTCCAACAGGGGCCAGACACAAGCAGAAGCAGAAGCAGCAGAAGCAGCAGCAGCACCACCTTTTGTTTTTTGGCTGCAGCAGCAGCAAGGCCCACAGGGCTGGCTAGCTGGCTAGCCAGCAAGCAGGTAGCAATGAAAGTAGGAATCTTTCTTTTTAACCCTGTAAGGGGGTGGTGCACTGTACCCGAAGATACTGCCATATCGGGTCAATGCATAGGGCGACGGAAGCAAGCTTCGAAATCGGCCCCCGTTCTCAAAAATCCATTTAATATATGGTCCCCAGATAGGGGACGTATCAGATATTAAACTGATAAGAACAGATACTACACTTGATCTTAGCCAAAAGGCCGAGAAGCGATAACCGTGAAAGGGGCGGGCCCAACAAGGTCCCCTTCATGGGCACTATCACTGCTTGCTGTCAGGGAGGCTGCCAGACAATTTTCCATGCACACTCTGGGCTGGGGGGCAGTCAACCACCAGTACACACAGCAGAACCTAAACCCATACCATTATTGCTAAGCAGCAAGACAGGGGCCCATTGCACTCCCACGGGGCCTTTTTAAATGCAATCCATAACCCGGATTTGCCAGGAACCCTTCTTACTCCTCCTACTTGCATGTGACACTGGGCTTAGGATCTGCATAGGAAACACACACACAAGCACACACCTACCTTTGTTGCCTGCAGATGCCTCCTTGGCTGTCCCCAAACGGTATCAAACCAACACCCACGGGAAGCTGTAAGCATAGAGGACATGCCTGCACCCCATTGGACTTACCTGTGTGGGTTAAATCCGGGTTATTTGACAACCTATGGCGGTGATGGTTCTGCTCAGGCAGAGCAGTGCTGATGCTCCTCATAAAGCTGTCGCTGCTGTGAAGGTTCTAGGTGACATCACAAATCCCTTTGGTTACATACACAACAAAGCTGGGTTGTTGTTGTTTACACTCTGTGGAAGTGAGTGACATCATAGCACTGTAGTTCTGAGGGTTCAAGATGGATGCAACAATCTCCTGTTGCTTCTATGAAGGCCGTAATAGACGACATCACCAAACAGCTCCATAGTCACATACACAGCAAAGGAGAGATGTTGTTTACACCTAGTGATGTCAGTGGTATTGAGTGACATCACAGCACAGTGCTAAGGCTCCTGGGCCTGGACACAGCAGCGGCTGCAATATCTCAACGGAGAATACGTTTATATCTATGTGTGTGTGTGCGCATATATATATATATATATATATATATATATATATATATATATATTTCTCCGCCGAAATCACTTTTAAACCCATTTCCACCTTTTTTTCCCTTCTCTTCCTCTTACTTTTTTTTCACGTTTTTTTACGTTTTTCTCCTTTTCGCCTCTTTTCTGGGCGTATTATTCTTCTTTTTCTTCTTTTTTTTCGTCTAATGCATACCCCATCAGTGCAGCAATGCTTATTCAATACCGCCAGCAGATGGAGACACTGGGGGATAATTTTCTAAGGATTTATACTGATTTTTCCTGTCTGAATTTGTCGCACAGAAAGTTGCAGGCCAAATATGTGTGACATTTCTGCGACTTTAGCTTCTAGAGCATTTTTACAACATTATACATAGGTGCTGAATACATAAAAAGCGACTGTTCAGCGACAGACAAGTCGCATCGGCTGAAAGTAGGCCAGAATGTCAGTCCATGTTGGAGCAGGTTTAGATACAGTCTAAAGCATAGATCTCAAAGTCTGTGCACAGAATTTAGCAAGGGCCTCGCACCTTCTGATGCATCAGGTAGGTGCACAATAGCATAGCCTAACCCTCTGTACTTTGGTCTATATTGATGCGGGACATAGACAGCCAGCTGATGACCAATCCATTAGTGCAATGGATGGCTGGAAGCATTTGTCTTTGCCTTTGCAATACCACAGAAGCAATGCATGGTCAATGTACAGCAATGACACACCTGTGTGAACAGCCAGGAGACCCCCCCCCCCCCCCCCCCATGTTATGTTACATAGTTACATAGTTAGTACGGTCGAAAAAAGACATATGTCCATCACGTTCAACCAGGGAATTAAGGGGTAGGGGTGTGGCGCGATATTGGGGAAGGGATGAGATTTTATATTTCTTCATAAGCATTAATCTTATTTTGTCAATTAGGAACATTCAGCACCCACCCGCTATCAAGGCAGCTGCCTATCATGTCATGCCCTTGCACAGGTGTGCTGGCTACTCAAATGATCCAATTAAGGAGGCCATTTAGTCAGCAGCAGCAGAAGTCCTGTGCCTGGACGCTCCAACAGGGGCCAGACACAAGCAGAAGCAGAAGCAGCAGAAGCAGCAGCAGCACCACCTTTTGTTTTTTGGCTGCAGCAGCAGCAAGGCCCACAGGGCTGGCTAGCTGGCTAGCCAGCAAGCAGGTAGCAATGAAAGTAGGAATCTTTCTTTTTAACCCTGTAAGGGGGTGGTGCACTGTACCCGAAGATACTGCCATATCGGGTCAATGCATAGGGCGACGGAAGCAAGCTTCGAAATCGGCCCCCGTTCTCAAAAATCCATTTAATATATGGTCCCCAGATAGGGGACGTATCAGATATTAAACTGATAAGAACAGATACTACACTTGATCTTAGCCAAAAGGCCGAGAAGCGATAACCGTGAAAGGGGCGGGCCCAACAAGGTCCCCTTCATGGGCACTATCACTGCTTGCTGTCAGGGAGGCTGCCAGACAATTTTCCATGCACACTCTGGGCTGGGGGGCAGTCAACCACCAGTACACACAGCAGAACCTAAACCCATACCATTATTGCTAAGCAGCAAGACAGGGGCCCATTGCACTCCCACGGGGCCTTTTTAAATGCAATCCATAACCCGGATTTGCCAGGAACCCTTCTTACTCCTCCTACTTGCATGTGACACTGGGCTTAGGATCTGCATAGGAAACACACACACAAGCACACACCTACCTTTGTTGCCTGCAGATGCCTCCTTGGCTGTCCCCAAACGGTATCAAACCAACACCCACGGGAAGCTGTAAGCATAGAGGACATGCCTGCACCCCATTGGACTTACCTGTGTGGGTTAAATCCGGGTTATTTGACAACCTATGGCGGTGATGGTTCTGCTCAGGCAGAGCAGTGCTGATGCTCCTCATAAAGCTGTCGCTGCTGTGAAGGTTCTAGGTGACATCACAAATCCCTTTGGTTACATACACAACAAAGCTGGGTTGTTGTTGTTTACACTCTGCAAGGCCTGTGGAAGTTAGTGACATCATAGCACTGTAGTTCTGAGGGTTCAAGATGGATGCAACAATCTCCTGTTGCTTCTATGAAGGCCGTAATAGACGACATCACCAAACAGCTCCATAGTCACATACACAGCAAAGGAGAGATGTTGTTTACACCTAGTGATGTCAGTGGTATTGAGTGACATCACAGCACAGTGCTAAGGCTCCTGGGCCTGGACACAGCAGCGGCTGCAATATCTCAACGGAGAATACGTTTATATCTATGTGTGTGTGTGCGCATATATATATATATATATATATATATATATATATATATATATTTCTCCGCCGAAATCACTTTTAAACCCATTTCCACCTTTTTTTCCCTTCTCTTCCTCTTACTTTTTTTTCACGTTTTTTTACGTTTTTCTCCTTTTCGCCTCTTTTCTGGGCGTATTATTCTTCTTTTTCTTCTTTTTTTTCGTCTAATGCATACCCCATCAGTGCAGCAATGCTTATTCAATACCGCCAGCAGATGGAGACACTGGGGGATAATTTTCTAAGGATTTATACTGATTTTTCCTGTCTGAATTTGTCGCACAGAAAGTTGCAGGCCAAATATGTGTGACATTTCTGCGACTTTAGCTTCTAGAGCATTTTTACAACATTATACATAGGTGCTGAATACATAAAAAGCGACTGTTCAGCGACAGACAAGTCGCATCGGCTGAAAGTAGGCCAGAATGTCAGTCCATGTTGGAGCAGGTTTAGATACAGTCTAAAGCATAGATCTCAAAGTCTGTGCACAGAATTTAGCAAGGGCCTCGCACCTTCTGATGCATCAGGTAGGTGCACAATAGCATAGCCTAACCCTCTGTACTTTGGTCTATATTGATGCGGGACATAGACAGCCAGCTGATGACCAATCCATTAGTGCAATGGATGGCTGGAAGCATTTGTCTTTGCCTTTGCAATACCACAGAAGCAATGCATGGTCAATGTACAGCAATGACACACCTGTGTGAACAGCCAGGAGACCCCCCCCCCCCCCCCCATGTTATGTTACATAGTTACATAGTTAGTACGGTCGAAAAAAGACATATGTCCATCACGTTCAACCAGGGAATTAAGGGGTAGGGGTGTGGCGCGATATTGGGGAAGGGATGAGATTTTATATTTCTTCATAAGCATTAATCTTATTTTGTCAATTAGGAACATTCAGCACCCACCCGCTATCAAGGCAGCTGCCTATCATGTCATGCCCTACCTGCACAGGTGTGCTGGCTACTCAAATGATCCAATTAAGGAGGCCATTTAGTCAGCAGCAGCAGAAGTCCTGTGCCTGGACGCTCCAACAGGGGCCAGACACAAGCAGAAGCAGAAGCAGCAGAAGCAGCAGCAGCACCACCTTTTGTTTTTTGGCTGCAGCAGCAGCAAGGCCCACAGGGCTGGCTAGCTGGCTAGCCAGCAAGCAGGTAGCAATGAAAGTAGGAATCTTTCTTTTTAACCCTGTAAGGGGGTGGTGCACTGTACCCGAAGATACTGCCATATCGGGTCAATGCATAGGGCGACGGAAGCAAGCTTCGAAATCGGCCCCCGTTCTCAAAAATCCATTTAATATATGGTCCCCAGATAGGGGACGTATCAGATATTAAACTGATAAGAACAGATACTACACTTGATCTTAGCCAAAAGGCCGAGAAGCGATAACCGTGAAAGGGGCGGGCCCAACAAGGTCCCCTTCATGGGCACTATCACTGCTTGCTGTCAGGGAGGCTGCCAGACAATTTTCCATGCACACTCTGGGCTGGGGGGCAGTCAACCACCAGTACACACAGCAGAACCTAAACCCATACCATTATTGCTAAGCAGCAAGACAGGGGCCCATTGCACTCCCACGGGGCCTTTTTAAATGCAATCCATAACCCGGATTTGCCAGGAACCCTTCTTACTCCTCCTACTTGCATGTGACACTGGGCTTAGGATCTGCATAGGAAACACACACACAAGCACACACCTACCTTTGTTGCCTGCAGATGCCTCCTTGGCTGTCCCCAAACGGTATCAAACCAACACCCACGGGAAGCTGTAAGCATAGAGGACATGCCTGCACCCCATTGGACTTACCTGTGTGGGTTAAATCCGGGTTATTTGACAACCTATGGCGGTGATGGTTCTGCTCAGGCAGAGCAGTGCTGATGCTCCTCATAAAGCTGTCGCTGCTGTGAAGGTTCTAGGTGACATCACAAATCCCTTTGGTTACATACACAACAAAGCTGGGTTGTTGTTGTTTACACTCTGCAAGGCCTGTGGAAGTGAGTGACATCATAGCACTGTAGTTCTGAGGGTTCAAGATGGATGCAACAATCTCCTGTTGCTTCTATGAAGGCCGTAATAGACGACATCACCAAACAGCTCCATAGTCACATACACAGCAAAGGAGAGATGTTGTTTACACCTAGTGATGTCAGTGGTATTGAGTGACATCACAGCACAGTGCTAAGGCTCCTGGGCCTGGACACAGCAGCGGCTGCAATATCTCAACGGAGAATACGTTTATATCTATGTGTGTGTGTGCGCATATATATATATATATATATATATATATATATATATATATATATATATTTCTCCGCCGAAATCACTTTTAAACCCATTTCCACCTTTTTTTCCCTTCTCTTCCTCTTACTTTTTTTTCACGTTTTTTTACGTTTTTCTCCTTTTCGCCTCTTTTCTGGGCGTATTATTCTTCTTTTTCTTCTTTTTTTTCGTCTAATGCATACCCCATCATTCAATACCGCCAGCAGATGGAGACACTGGGGGATAATTTTCTAAGGATTTATACTGATTTTTCCTGTCTGAATTTGTCGCACAGAAAGTTGCAGGCCAAATATGTGTGACATTTCTGCGACTTTAGCTTCTAGAGCATTTTTACAACATTATACATAGGTGCTGAATACATAAAAAGCGACTGTTCAGCGACAGACAAGTCGCATCGGCTGAAAGTAGGCCAGAATGTCAGTCCATGTTGGAGCAGGTTTAGATACAGTCTAAAGCATAGATCTCAAAGTCTGTGCACAGAATTTAGCAAGGGCCTCGCACCTTCTGATGCATCAGGTAGGTGCACAATAGCATAGCCTAACCCTCTGTACTTTGGTCTATATTGATGCGGGACATAGACAGCCAGCTGATGACCAATCCATTAGTGCAATGGATGGCTGGAAGCATTTGTCTTTGCCTTTGCAATACCACAGAAGCAATGCATGGTCAATGTACAGCAATGACACACCTGTGTGAACAGCCAGGAGACCCCCCCCCCCCCCCCCCCCCATGTTATGTTACATAGTTACATAGTTAGTACGGTCGAAAAAAGACATATGTCCATCACGTTCAACCAGGGAATTAAGGGGTAGGGGTGTGGCGCGATATTGGGGAAGGGATGAGATTTTATATTTCTTCATAAGCATTAATCTTATTTTGTCAATTAGGAACATTCAGCACCCACCCGCTATCAAGGCAGCTGCCTATCATGTCATGCCCTACCTGCACAGGTGTGCTGGCTACTCAAATGATCCAATTAAGGAGGCCATTTAGTCAGCAGCAGCAGAAGTCCTGTGCCTGGACGCTCCAACAGGGGCCAGACACAAGCAGAAGCAGAAGCAGCAGAAGCAGCAGCAGCACCACCTTTTGTTTTTTGGCTGCTGCAGCAGCAGCAAGGCCCACAGGGCTGGCTAGCTGGCTAGCCAGCAAGCAGGTAGCAATGAAAGTAGGAATCTTTCTTTTTAACCCTGTAAGGGGGTGGTGCACTGTACCCGAAGATACTGCCATATCGGGTCAATGCATAGGGCGACGGAAGCAAGCTTCGAAATCGGCCCCCGTTCTCAAAAATCCATTTAATATATGGTCCCCAGATAGGGGACGTATCAGATATTAAACTGATAAGAACAGATACTACACTTGATCTTAGCCAAAAGGCCGAGAAGCGATAACCGTGAAAGGGGCGGGCCCAACAAGGTCCCCTTCATGGGCACTATCACTGCTTGCTGTCAGGGAGGCTGCCAGACAATTTTCCATGCACACTCTGGGCTGGGGGGGCAGTCAACCACCAGTACACACAGCAGAACCTAAACCCATACCATTATTGCTAAGCAGCAAGACAGGGGCCCATTGCACTCCCACGGGGCCTTTTTAAATGCAATCCATAACCCGGATTTGCCAGGAACCCTTCTTACTCCTCCTACTTGCATGTGACACTGGCTTAGGATCTGCATAGGAAACACACACACAAGCACACACCTACCTTTGTTGCCTGCAGATGCCTCCTTGGCTGTCCCCAAACGGTATCAAACCAACACCCACGGGAAGCTGTAAGCATAGAGGACATGCCTGCACCCCATTGGACTTACCTGTGTGGGTTAAATCCGGGTTATTTGACAACCTATGGCGGTGATGGTTCTGCTCAGGCAGAGCAGTGCTGATGCTCCTCATAAAGCTGTCGCTGCTGTGAAGGTTCTAGGTGACATCACAAATCCCTTTGGTTACATACACAACAAAGCTGGGTTGTTGTTGTTTTACACTCTGCAAGGCCTGTGGAAGTGAGTGACATCATAGCACTGTAGTTCTGAGGGTTCAAGATGGATGCAACAATCTCCTGTTGCTTCTATGAAGGCCGTAATAGACGACATCACCAAACAGCTCCATAGTCACATACACAGCAAAGGAGAGATGTTGTTTACACCCTAGTGATGTCAGTGGTATTGAGTGACATCACAGCACAGTGCTAAGGCTCCTGGGCCTGGACACAGCAGCGGCTGCAATATCTCAACGGAGAATACGTTTATATCTATGTGTTGTGTGTGCGCATATATATATATATATATATATATATATATTTCTCCGCCGAAATCACTTTTAAACCCATTTCCACCTTTTTTTCCCTTCTCTTCCTCTTACTTTTTTTTCACGTTTTTTTTACGTTTTTCTCCTTTTCGCCTCTTTTCTGGGCGTATTATTCTTCTTTTTCTTCTTTTTTTTTCGTCTAATGCATACCCCATCAGTGCAGCAATGCTTATTCAATACCGCCAGCAGATGGAGACACTGGGGGATAATTTTCTAAGGATTTATACTGATTTTTCCTGTCTGAATTTGTCGCACAGAAAGTTGCAGGCCAAATATGTGTGACATTTCTGCGACTTTAGCTTCTAGAGCATTTTTACAACATTATACATAGGTGCTGAATACATAAAAAGCGACTGTTCAGCGACAGACAAGTCGCATCGGCTGAAAGTAGGCCAGAATGTCAGTCCATGTTGGAGCAGGTTTAGATACAGTCTAAAGCATAGATCTCAAAGTCTGTGCACAGAATTTAGCAAGGGCCTCGCACCTTCTGATGCATCAGGTAGGTGCACAATAGCATAGCCTAACCCTCTGTACTTTGGTCTATATTGATGCGGGACATAGACAGCCAGCTGATGACCAATCCATTAGTGCAATGGATGGCTGGAAGCATTTGTCTTTGCCTTTGCAATACCACAGAAGCAATGCATGGTCAATGTACAGCAATGACACACCTGTGTGAACAGCCAGGAGACCCCCCCCCCCCCCCCCCCCATGTTATGTTACATAGTTACATAGTTAGTACGGTCGAAAAAAGACATATGTCCATCACGTTCAACCAGGGAATTAAGGGGTAGGGGTGTGGCGTGATATTGGGGAAGGGATGAGATTTTATATTTCTTCATAAGCATTAATCTTATTTTGTCAATTAGGAACATTCAGCACCCACCCGCTATCAAGGCAGCTGCCTATCATGTCATGCCCTACCTGCACAGGTGTGCTGGCTACTCAAATGATCCAATTAAGGAGGCCATTTAGTCAGCAGCAGCAGAAGTCCTGTGCCTGGACGCTCCAACAGGGGCCAGACACAAGCAGAAGCAGAAGCAGCAGAAGCAGCAGCAGCACCACCTTTTGTTTTTTGGCTGCAGCAGCAGCAAGGCCCACAGGGCTGGCTAGCTGGCTAGCCAGCAAGCAGGTAGCAATGAAAGTAGGAATCTTTCTTTTTAACCCTGTAAGGGGGTGGTGCACTGTACCCGAAGATACTGCCATATCGGGTCAATGCATAGGGCGACGGAAGCAAGCTTCGAAATCGGCCCCCGTTCTCAAAAATCCATTTAATATATGGTCCCCAGATAGGGGACGTATCAGATATTAAACTGATAAGAACAGATACTACACTTGATCTTAGCCAAAAGGCCGAGAAGCGATAACCGTGAAAGGGGCGGGCCCAACAAGGTCCCCTTCATGGGCACTATCACTGCTTGCTGTCAGGGAGGCTGCCAGACAATTTTCCATGCACACTCTGGGCTGGGGGGCAGTCAACCACCAGTACACACAGCAGAACCTAAACCCATACCATTATTGCTAAGCAGCAAGACAGGGGCCCATTGCACTCCCACGGGGCCTTTTTAAATGCAATCCATAACCCGGATTTGCCAGGAACCCTTCTTACTCCTCCTACTTGCATGTGACACTGGGCTTAGGATCTGCATAGGAAACACACACACAAGCACACACCTACCTTTGTTGCCTGCAGATGCCTCCTTGGCTGTCCCCAAACGGTATCAAACCAACACCCACGGGAAGCTGTAAGCATAGAGGACATGCCTGCACCCCATTGGACTTACCTGTGTGGGTTAAATCCGGGTTATTTGACAACCTATGGCGGTGATGGTTCTGCTCAGGCAGAGCAGTGCTGATGCTCCTCATAAAGCTGTCGCTGCTGTGAAGGTTCTAGGTGACATCACAAATCCCTTTGGTTACATACACAACAAAGCTGGGTTGTTGTTGTTTACACTCTGCAAGGCCTGTGGAAGTGAGTGACATCATAGCACTGTAGTTCTGAGGGTTCAAGATGGATGCAACAATCTCCTGTTGCTTCTATGAAGGCCGTAATAGACGACATCACCAAACAGCTCCATAGTCACATACACAGCAAAGGAGAGATGTTGTTTACACCTAGTGATGTCAGTGGTATTGAGTGACATCACAGCACAGTGCTAAGGCTCCTGGGCCTGGACACAGCAGCGGCTGCAATATCTCAACGGAGAATACGTTTATATCTATGTGTGTGTGTGCGCATATATATATATATATATATATATATATATATATATATATATTTCTCCGCCGAAATCACTTTTAAACCCATTTCCACCTTTTTTTCCCTTCTCTTCCTCTTACTTTTTTTTCACGTTTTTTTACGTTTTTCTCCTTTTCGCCTCTTTTCTGGGCGTATTATTCTTCTTTTTCTTCTTTTTTTTCGTCTAATGCATACCCCATCAGTGCAGCAATGCTTATTCAATACCGCCAGCAGATGGAGACACTGGGGGATAATTTTCTAAGGATTTATACTGATTTTTCCTGTCTGAATTTGTCGCACAGAAAGTTGCAGGCCAAATATGTGTGACATTTCTGCGACTTTAGCTTCTAGAGCATTTTTACAACATTATACATAGGTGCTGAATACATAAAAAGCGACTGTTCAGCGACAGACAAGTCGCATCGGCTGAAAGTAGGCCAGAATGTCAGTCCATGTTGGAGCAGGTTTAGATACAGTCTAAAGCATAGATCTCAAAGTCTGTGCACAGAATTTAGCAAGGGCCTCGCACCTTCTGATGCATCAGGTAGGTGCACAATAGCATAGCCTAACCCTCTGTACTTTGGTCTATATTGATGCGGGACATAGACAGCCAGCTGATGACCAATCCATTAGTGCAATGGATGGCTGGAAGCATTTGTCTTTGCCTTTGCAATACCACAGAAGCAATGCATGGTCAATGTACAGCAATGACACACCTGTGTGAACAGCCAGGAGACCCCCCCCCCCCCATGTTATGTTACATAGTTACATAGTTAGTACGGTCGAAAAAAGACATATGTCCATCACGTTCAACCAGGGAATTAAGGGGTAGGGGTGTGGCGCGATATTGGGGAAGGGATGAGATTTTTTTTTTTTTTTTTTTTTCAAATCAAAAGGTTTATTGAAGTGTTTCATAAACGTTTACAAGCACGAAATGGGTAACAGTTCAAAAAGTAAGCAAGGGAGTGCCCTTTCACTCGGTAACTAATAACAGTCTAAACAGAGTGTCTATTGGTTAGTAGGAGGAAGTCACACAAAAATAAATTTCTAGTATTAGAGCAATCTCACTCCGTTCAGAGTGGCCTAAGGCCAAGCGGCTGGGAGGCGACTCCCGTATCATCATTGTCTATAAGAATGGAATGGGAGAAGAAGAAGAAGAAACAAAAGAGAGAGAGAGAAAGAAAAAAAGAAGAGAAGGGGCTATGTCAGGGGGAGAGGGTGGGAGGAAAGAAGGAGTGTGGGGTAAGGGTGGAGGATGGAGGGGGGGGGGGATATGTTGGAAGGTGTAAGGACCAGAGAGAGATAACTATGAACTAACCTCCGAGCCCGGAACAATCTGGAAACTCCGGAGCACCCGGGTCTGAGCTGTCTGTCAGTCATGGGATCAAGGCGTCAGAATGTCCAGAGAGTGAGGAACGGTCAGCAAATGCAGCGCGACGTAATGGCATAGAGAGTTGTCAGTTACTGAGGTGTAGTGTTTCATAATCTGTGGAAGTGGCGAAGGCCACCCAGGGGGACCAGACTAAATGATATTTTGTCAGTTGCTTACTGGATTCCGCTAACAGTTCCTCCATCCTGTGTAGTCTAGAAACCTCCTGTAACCATGATGAAATGGATGGAGAGACAGTCGTCTTCCATAACCTTGGTATCACTGCCCTAGCAGCCAATAATAGGAACAGGATCAAACGGGTCGTGTGTCTGGGGACCGATGAGGGTATGATTGATAGAAGTAGAATATCGGGTGTACGCTGTAAGCGTACTTCTGTTATGCGTTTGATCACATCCAGCACCCTTGACCAAAAGGGGGCCAGAGAGGGACACGTGAGCCACGTATGTAGCATTGTACCTCTATCTGAGAGACATCTCCAGCATAAGTCCGGGACATTAGGGTACATGGATGCCAGTAAAGTAGGAACTCTGTACCATCTTGTGAGCAATTTATAATTAGTTTCCTGTGCTTTACAGGATATAGAGGTTTTATGACAATTATAGAGAGCTTTCCTCCAGTCTATGTCAGAAATCGAGGATCCCATGTCCCTCTCCCAGCCCGTCCTGAAAGGCAAAGGCCCGGTGGAGTGTTTCGCCAAGAGCAATGGGTAGAGTATACTGATTGCGTTCTGGACAGGCGCGGATGATACACAGAGTCGTTCAAAGTCACTAAGCTGTCTGTGAAGGTGCAACTTTGTTTTTGTAGAGTTGTAGAAATGGGTCAGTTGTGCATATTGGTACAAGTGAGTCGTTGAGGGGGGGTGACCTCCAAGTAGGTCCGGTAACGGCTTCAGTCCTGTCTGCGTGAGGAGTGATGATAGGGTGGTATACGTCTGTTTATGGAGTGTAAGGAATTGGCTCTGGTGTAATGTCGGAGGGAACAGTGGATTATTGAACAGTGGTAAGAGTGGGCCATTCTGGTCAAGCAGTTCAAGTCGGGACATGAATCTAGACCTAGCTTTACAAATAGAGGATATTACCGGGGGTAGATTGTCCAGGGTCATACGGCTATTAGCTGTTCTCGGGCTCCATATTACTGCTCTTGGGTCACATCCCACTGACTGATGTTCAAGACGTACCCATTGCTTGTCTTGCGTATGGTGGAAGCAATCTAGGACGCGTGTCAGCACCGAGGCCAGGTAGTAGGAGGTGTATTCTGGTAGGGCAAGGCCCCCATCGCATTTCTTTCTGACCAAGATTCGCCTGGCCAATCTGGGGTGTTTGTGTGCCCATATGAATTTTGATTGGAGTGATACTAATTCTTTAAAAAAGGTGCGAGGGAGAAGGACTGGCAGGCAGGAGAAGAGGTAGAGTAGGCGGGGTAAAATATTCATTTTGAAGATATTGATTCTCCCTAACCAGGAAAAGTCTCTCTTGTCCCATCTAGTGAGGTCATTTCCCAGTTGGAGTAGTAGTGGGGGAAAATTGAGACGGTAGGTGTTCGTCATATCCGCTGGGACCCTGACCCCTAGATATTTAAGAGAGGTAGGTTGCCACCTGAATGAGTATGCGGATTGGAGTTGCTGGACCAGTTGTTGGGGGAGAGTAATGTTCAGGGCTTCACATTTAGACATATTTAGTTTATAATTACTAAGGGCAGAGAAGTGTTTTATGGTGCGAAGCAGGGAAGGCAATGATGTGAGGGGTGAGGATAGGTAAAGTAAGAGGTCGTCTGCGAATGCAGCACATTTGCAATGGCACGAGGGGGTGGGCAGCCCCCTAATATCTGGGTTCGTCCTTATGGCTGTTAGCAGGTGTTCCATGCATAGTACATACAACAAAGGGGATAAGGGGCAGCCCTGTCTCGTGCCATTGCAGATGATGAATGCGGGGGATAGCTGGCCATTGAGCTTAATGTGAGCCTGTGGGTTTGCGTATAGTGCCATAATCCTCGATTTCATAAGGGGACCTATGCCTATTTGAGACAATGCCGCCGACATGAAATCCCAGTCCACCCTATCAAAGGCTTTCTCTGCGTCTAACGACAGCAGGAAAAGAGGTGTATTTTGCTTTCGGGCCTGGTGTATGATTGAGAACGTGCGGAGGGTGTTATCCCTCGCTTCTCTTCCTCGAACGAAGCCCACCTGATCTGGGTGGATAAGGGATCTCATGTGGGGTGCCAACCTATTCGATATCAATTTTGCGAACAACTTGGTGTCCGAGTTAAGGAGCGAGATAGGCCTATAGCTTGGGCAAAGCAGGGGGTCCTTGCCCTCTTTCGGTAGGACGGTGATAAAGGCTGTTAGGAATGATGTGGAGGGGGGGGATGAGGTAGAAATATCATTAAATGCTTCCAGCAGTGGAGGGGCAATCTCAGTTTGGAGGGTTTTATAAAATTTAAAGGTATACCCGTCAGGACCGGGACTTTTACCTGCGGGCATTGAGGCTATCGCCTCTGATAGTTCTAAGTGAGTGAAGGGCTCCTCCAGAGCTTGGATTGCATCAATGGGCAATTCGGGAAGGGCAGTGTCGGCTATATATTGAGCCAATGTGGGAAGGTCTGAGTCAGGTGGTCGGGCGGTGGCCGGTTTGGGGAGGTTGTATAGTGACACGTAGTATGACCTGAATGATTCTAGCATTTCAGATGTCAGGTGGGAAACTTCACCCGAGGGGGATTTGATAGCCGGGACAAAGAGAGAGGACTTTCTATTTTTCAGAGCTTTGGCGAGGAGTTTCCCGGACTTATTTCCCCACTCATAAAAAAGCTTTCCGGTCAATTGTCTATAGTAACTGTGTGATGCGTTCATGTGGGCCAGGAGATCTGTGCGGACCTTAGTGAGTTCTCTAAAAACTAGATCCTGCTGCGTCCGTTTATGGAGTGCTTCAAGAGTCTGAAGTCTAGTTTGCAGGGCAAGGAATTTCGCTGACGCCTCCCTCTTCAGCCTAGCCCCGTGTTTCATCAGGATGCCCCTGAGAACACACTTCAAGGCTTCCCACCTAGTTAGCGGGGATGAAGGGTCTGAAGCATGATCTGATATGAAATGCGTAGTGGAGGACTTCAATTCCTGGAGACATAGCTCATCCAGTAAAAGAGATTCGTTCAGGCGCCAATTGGAATGTGGCTTTGCGAAAGAGGGAAGCGAGAGCGAGCATAATACAGGGGCATGGTCAGATATTGTTATGGTGCCAAGGTGGGTATGGGTTATGGAGTCTAAGAGGTGGTGCGGGCAGAACAGGTAATCTAGCCTGCTATATGTCTGGCGAGCATGGGAGTAAAAGGAGTAGTCTCTATCTTGGGGGTGTAGAGACCTCCAGATGTCAGCGAGTTGCATGGCGTGAAGCTTCCTCCGTAATGCCCGGAGCTTGCTGTGGGAGATTACTGATGTGCCTGTTGAAGTGTCCATTTGTGGGAAAAGTGGCAAGTTGAGGTCCCCACCCATCAGAATGGTACCGGTGGCAAAGGATGTCAGAGCATCCAACTTTTTAAGGAGAAAGGAAATCTGTTCTCTATTAGGTGCGTATATAGATGCAAACGTGAACTTCTTACCAAAGATGTCGCAGTTTACAAATACATGGCGAGCGTGGGGGTCTACGTCTGTGGAGGTTATTACTGCAGGAAGGGACTTGTGTATGGCAATCGAGGTTCCCTTAGAGCGGGATTCAGGATTAACGCTATGTATCCAGGTGGGGTAATATCGGTTACGGAGAGTAGGAACATGTCCTTCTTTGAAATGTGTTTCCTGAAGAAAGAGTACATGTACTTTTTGTCTATGGAAGGAGTAAAGGGTGTGAGCCCGTTTCTCCGGGATATTGAATCCCTTAACATTAAGGGACGCCAGTTTAAGGTCAGTCGTCATGTTTAGTCCAAGTCAATGATTGCCACTTACCCCAGGTGCTCCAGGGCTCCAGCTCGTCCGGTCCGGGGTGCGTTCGATGATCAGGGGGTGAGGTCCTGTGCAGGTTGGTAAAAATAGGAAGAAGAAGAAACCAAATGTTAGAGAGGGTAAAAGATAGAAAAGACATAAAAAAAGGTGTCCATAAGGGAATGGAGACACGGGTCCTAAAAGGGGGGGCCATAAGGGCCGGTGGTACGACTAGAACCAGTCTAGTCACCAGTCTAGAGAGGGCAACGTGGAAGGTCGCCAGGGGTATGCGCCGACGTGTTAATAGGAAATAGGTGGGTCAGTCAGGGCCCTGGCCGCTCCATCATATATCAGCGTTTAGTGTTGCGCATTCAATACTGTGTAGCAGTAAGAACGCGATTAAGGGGGGACGAGTAAGTGAAAAGAGATGATCCGTAGATCAAACTCTCTTAGTTGAGATGCTATGGGAGGTAGTGATCTGTGAACATATCAATCAGGAAGGGAGAAAACTTGAAGCCTAATTGGGAGGGGTAAGGGGAGAGGGGGGGGATCAGAACAACATCAGTTAGCAGACAGCAAGTCAGCATTAGTATGAATTTCTAGACGACACTTCTAAAAAAAAAAAAAAAAAAAAAAAAAAAAAAAAAAAGGCAAAAAATAAGAATGATAATAAAAATGAACAACAAAGTATCCGTATGTATTGATAAGGGGAGAGCTAACTGTAGGAAAAACAGCATATACAAACGGCTGGGAGATGTCTAACTCAGCCTTAAAAAAAATAAAAAAATAACTATAACACTACGCCTTGACCTAGGGGATAGCATATTCAACAAGCACCAACATGGTACGGCATGTAGAGACAGATCCAGAAGGTAGGGTAAGGTGCGATCAGGTCTTGTATCTCGGTGACGCCGTCTGAGGTGTCAGGCGCTGCGCTCCCTGCGATGGCCGATCCGTGCGCAGTGGATGGTTCTTCATCAATGGAGGAGCCGAAGTAATGTCAAATAGTCTGTGCCAGTCAGGTAGCGGTACATGTGGAAGCTTGAATGTAGACAAAAAGTTCTTTAGGTCCATAGGATTGCGGAGTACAGCAGAGGTCGTGCCATGTTTGGCAATCAAAGAGAACGGGAAGCCCCATCTGTATACTATCTGCGCATTCTGCAATATCTGGAGGAGAGGTTTCAACGCAGCTCTGAGTTGTAGGGTGCGCAGTGATAAGTCGGGAAATAGGCTGATTGGGGCACCATTATAGGTCAGGTTCTTCAGTGGTCTGGCCTTCCTCATAATGTCCTCCTTCAAGGTGTAGTGGTGGACCCTACAGATGATATCTCTCGGTTTAGTCGGGTCAGGGTTTTTAGCTCTGAGAGCTCTGTGTGCCCTATCTAGCTCAAGAGGGGTGTCAGGCGGTCTTTGCAATATCTCATTAAAGACTTTCTGGAGGGTAGTCGTGATGTTCTGAGGAGCCACTGTCTCGGGTAAGCCTTTGACCCTGATATTATTGCGGCGATTTCTATTGTCCAGGTCGTCGATATGACTAATTTCAGCCGCCTGATGTAGTGATAGGTTTTTAGTGGCTTCTTGCAAAGATTTAAGTTGTGTGGAGGTAGTGGAGCGGAATTCCTCTAAGGAGCGCACTTTGTCCTTTAATTGGTCAATTTCCTTTTTGACAGGTTTGAGGTCCTGTCTCCAGGCTAGGCGCAGGTCAGTTGCCATCGCCTGGATGTCAGATTTAGTAGGTAGCAGCGCAAGCAAGGCCTGCAATTCAGGGTGGTTTTTCAAGGTATTTGTTGCCATTTCTGGCGATGGTAGTGTTTGGTCCGGTGCTGGGAGCTGGATGCAGGGACGGTCTTCAGGTGAACGAGTTCGTCTGGAATAGTGGCGTTTATCAGACAGGTTGTCATCAGAAGAGGAATGATCAGTTTTCGTAGCGGAATTCACAGATGCTTTTATAGGCGTTTTAAAGAGTTTTTTCTTAGCTGGGGGACTCGCTCCCCAGTATTCCGGAGTGTCACTGTCGTCAGCTGATTCAGGAGTGTCCCCACCCGAGTGAGATATGTCTGAGTCCATGGTCTCTGCCCAATTAACTGCGTCAACAGCTGGAGGACCAGGAATGGGTTTCTGAAAGGGAGTAACTTTGTGGTTAACAGGTGTCACTTCACGCGCAGGTTTTGAAATTGATGTGGTGCAACTATCTGGGGCAGATTTCTTGGGCTTAGCAGGTGAAGCCAGGGGAGGGTCAGCAGTCAGGGATGGCCATTGCAGCTCCATTAGATCGTCAGGGGCTGGAGGAGTGAGTGTGAGAGAGAGATGGTGGCTTCCTTCTGACCCCTTATTAGCAGCTGGTGGGGTTATGGTTTGAGCAGCAGCTCTCACATATGGCCTGGAGTTGGAGGGAGGAAGGGGAGAGGGTACAGCAGTCTGGGTGAGGGCATCCCGCTCACCTGTCACAGTGGTGGTTTCAGTAGCGGAGGGGCCTCTACTCCCCGGAGTAGCAGCAGGAGCCAGGGAGGAGGCCTCTCTCCGAACCCCGGCCTGGGGAGGTGTGGAGCGACAGGTCCGGTCTTCTGATCTGGGCGGCAGTGGGGTTGATGCGACCCGGAGCGGGCTGCGCTCCCTGGTCGCAGCTGCCATTGTATTCTGAGGCACCTCCGAGTCAGCGGGTTGGCGTACAGTGGGGTCTGAGCTTCCGGATGTGCGCGGCTGCAAATCGCGCGCAGCGAAGTTTCCCTGGGGCGGCGGAGGGGATGCAGGCCTCGGCCGGGATCCGGAGGACTGCGGTGGAGCGAAGTAGGTAGTGATGGACCTGGGTTGGTCGCTGGGAAAGTGCAGTTTCTTACGATGTTGTTTTCTCCTTGATCTGCCTCCCATAGCAGGATAAAGTGTCCCCAAAGAAGCGGTCCAGGCAGGAGCTCCTAAGACATGCGGCTCATCCCGAGCGTGCCAAGCCACGCCCCCCAGGGATGAGATTTTATATTTCTTCATAAGCATTAATCTTATTTTGTCAATTAGGAACATTCAGCACCCACCCGCTATCAAGGCAGCTGCCTATCATGTCATGCCCTACCTGCACAGGTGTGCTGGCTACTCAAATGATCCAATTAAGGAGGCCATTTAGTCAGCAGCAGCAGAAGTCCTGTGCCTGGACGCTCCAACAGGGGCCAGACACAAGCAGAAGCAGAAGCAGCAGAAGCAGCACCACCTTTTGTTTTTTGGCTGCAGCAGCAGCAAGGCCCACAGGGCTGGCTAGCTGGCTAGCCAGCAAGCAGGTAGCAATGAAAGTAGGAATCTTTCTTTTTAACCCTGTAAGGGGGTGGTGCACTGTACCCGAAGATACTGCCATATCGGGTCAATGCATAGGGCGACGGAAGCAAGCTTCGAAATCGGCCCCCGTTCTCAAAAATCCATTTAATATATGGTCCCCAGATAGGGGACGTATCAGATATTAAACTGATAAGAACAGATACTACACTTGATCTTAGCCAAAAGGCCGAGAAGCGATAACCGTGAAAGGGGCGGGCCCAACAAGGTCCCCTTCATGGGCACTATCACTGCTTGCTGTCAGGGAGGCTGCCAGACAATTTTCCATGCACACACTCTGGGCTGGGGGGCAGTCAACCACCAGTACACACAGCAGAACCTAAACCCATACCATTATTGCTAAGCAGCAAGACAGGGGCCCATTGCACTCCCACGGGGCCTTTTTAAATGCAATCCATAACCCGGATTTGCCAGGAACCCTTCTTACTCCTCCTACTTGCATGTGACACTGGGCTTAGGATCTGCATAGGAAACACACACACAAGCACACACCTACCTTTGTTGCCTGCAGATGCCTCCTTGGCTGTCCCCAAACGGTATCAAACCAACACCCACGGGAAGCTGTAAGCATAGAGGACATGCCTGCACCCCATTGGACTTACCTGTGTGGGTTAAATCCGGGTTATTTGACAACCTATGGCGGTGATGGTTCTGCTCAGGCAGAGCAGTGCTGATGCTCCTCATAAAGCTGTCGCTGCTGTGAAGGTTCTAGGTGACATCACAAATCCCTTTGGTTACATACACAACAAAGCTGGGTTGTTGTTGTTTACACTCTGCAAGGCCTGTGGAAGTGAGTGACATCATAGCACTGTAGTTCTGAGGGTTCAAGATGGATGCAACAATCTCCTGTTGCTTCTATGAAGGCCGTAATAGACGACATCACCAAACAGCTCCATAGTCACATACACAGCAAAGGAGAGATGTTGTTTACACCTAGTGATGTCAGTGGTATTGAGTGACATCACAGCACAGTGCTAAGGCTCCTGGGCCTGGACACAGCAGCGGCTGCAATATCTCAACGGAGAATACGTTTATATCTATGTGTGTGTGTGCGCATATATATATATATATATATATATATATATATATATATATATATATTCTCCGCCGAAATCACTTTTAAACCCATTTCCACCTTTTTTTCCCTTCTCTTCCTCTTACTTTTTTTTCACGTTTTTTTACGTTTTTCTCCTTTTCGCCTCTTTTCTGGGCGTATTATTCTTCTTTTTCTTCTTTTTTTTCGTCTAATGCATACCCCATCAGTGCAGCAATGCTTATTCAATACCGCCAGCAGATGGAGACACTGGGGGATAATTTTCTAAGGATTTATACTGATTTTTCCTGTCTGAATTTGTCGCACAGAAAGTTGCAGGCCAAATATGTGTGACATTTCTGCGACTTTAGCTTCTAGAGCATTTTTACAACATTATACATAGGTGCTGAATACATAAAAAGCGACTGTTCAGCGACAGACAAGTCGCATCGGCTGAAAGTAGGCCAGAATGTCAGTCCATGTTGGAGCAGGTTTAGATACAGTCTAAAGCATAGATCTCAAAGTCTGTGCACAGAATTTAGCAAGGGCCTCGCACCTTCTGATGCATCAGGTAGGTGCACAATAGCATAGCCTAACCCTCTGTACTTTGGTCTATATTGATGCGGGACATAGACAGCCAGCTGATGACCAATCCATTAGTGCAATGGATGGCTGGAAGCATTTGTCTTTGCCTTTGCAATACCACAGAAGCAATGCATGGTCAATGTACAGCAATGACACACCTGTGTGAACAGCCAGGAGACCCCCCCCCCCCCATGTTATGTTACATAGTTACATAGTTAGTACGGTCGAAAAAAGACATATGTCCATCACGTTCAACCAGGGAATTAAGGGGTAGGGGTGTGGCGCGATATTGGGGAAGGGATGAGATTTTATATTTCTTCATAAGCATTAATCTTATTTTGTCAATTAGGAACATTCAGCACCCACCCGCTATCAAGGCAGCTGCCTATCATGTCATGCCCTACCTGCACAGGTGTGCTGGCTACTCAAATGATCCAATTAAGGAGGCCATTTAGTCAGCAGCAGCAGAAGTCCTGTGCCTGGACGCTCCAACAGGGGCCAGACACAAGCAGAAGCAGAAGCAGCAGAAGCAGCAGCAGCACCACCTTTTGTTTTTTGGCTGCAGCAGCAGCAAGGCCCACAGGGCTGGCTAGCTGGCTAGCCAGCAAGCAGGTAGCAATGAAAGTAGGAATCTTTCTTTTTAACCCTGTAAGGGGGTGGTGCACTGTACCCGAAGATACTGCCATATCGGGTCAATGCATAGGGCGACGGAAGCAAGCTTCGAAATCGGCCCCCGTTCTCAAAAATCCATTTAATATATGGTCCCCAGATAGGGGACGTATCAGATATTAAACTGATAAGAACAGATACTACACTTGATCTTAGCCAAAAGGCCGAGAAGCGATAACCGTGAAAGGGGCGGGCCCAACAAGGTCCCCTTCATGGGCACTATCACTGCTTGCTGTCAGGGAGGCTGCCAGACAATTTTCCATGCACACTCTGGGCTGGGGGGCAGTCAACCACCAGTACACACAGCAGAACCTAAACCCATACCATTATTGCTAAGCAGCAAGACAGGGGCCCATTGCACTCCCACGGGGCCTTTTTAAATGCAATCCATAACCCGGATTTGCCAGGAACCCTTCTTACTCCTCCTACTTGCATGTGACACTGGGCTTAGGATCTGCATAGGAAACACACACACAAGCACACACCTACCTTTGTTGCCTGCAGATGCCTCCTTGGCTGTCCCCAAACGGTATCAAACCAACACCCACGGGAAGCTGTAAGCATAGAGGACATGCCTGCACCCCATTGGACTTACCTGTGTGGGTTAAATCCGGGTTATTTGACAACCTATGGCGGTGATGGTTCTGCTCAGGCAGAGCAGTGCTGATGCTCCTCATAAAGCTGTCGCTGCTGTGAAGGTTCTAGGTGACATCACAAATCCCTTTGGTTACATACACAACAAAGCTGGGTTGTTGTTGTTTACACTCTGCAAGGCCTGTGGAAGTGAGTGACATCATAGCACTGTAGTTCTGAGGGTTCAAGATGGATGCAACAATCTCCTGTTGCTTCTATGAAGGCCGTAATAGACGACATCACCAAACAGCTCCATAGTCACATACACAGCAAAGGAGAGATGTTGTTTACACCTAGTGATGTCAGTGGTATTGAGTGACATCACAGCACAGTGCTAAGGCTCCTGGGCCTGGACACAGCAGCGGCTGCAATATCTCAACGGAGAATACGTTTATATCTATGTGTGTGTGTGCGCATATATATATATATATATATATATATATATATATATATATATATATTTCTCCGCCGAAATCACTTTTAAACCCATTTCCACCTTTTTTTCCCTTCTCTTCCTCTTACTTTTTTTTCACGTTTTTTTACGTTTTTCTCCTTTTCGCCTCTTTTCTGGGCGTATTATTCTTCTTTTTCTTCTTTTTTTTCGTCTAATGCATACCCCATCAGTGCAGCAATGCTTATTCAATACCGCCAGCAGATGGAGACACTGGGGGATAATTTTCTAAGGATTTATACTGATTTTTCCTGTCTGAATTTGTCGCACAGAAAGTTGCAGGCCAAATATGTGTGACATTTCTGCGACTTTAGCTTCTAGAGCATTTTTACAACATTATACATAGGTGCTGAATACATAAAAAGCGACTGTTCAGCGACAGACAAGTCGCATCGGCTGAAAGTAGGCCAGAATGTCAGTCCATGTTGGAGCAGGTTTAGATACAGTCTAAAGCATAGATCTCAAAGTCTGTGCACAGAATTTAGCAAGGGCCTCGCACCTTCTGATGCATCAGGTAGGTGCACAATAGCATAGCCTAACCCTCTGTACTTTGGTCTATATTGATGCGGGACATAGACAGCCAGCTGATGACCAATCCATTAGTGCAATGGATGGCTGGAAGCATTTGTCTTTGCCTTTGCAATACCACAGAAGCAATGCATGGTCAATGTACAGCAATGACACACCTGTGTGAACAGCCAGGAGACCCCCCCCCCCCCCCCCATGTTATGTTACATAGTTACATAGTTAGTACGGTCGAAAAAAGACATATGTCCATCACGTTCAACCAGGGAATTAAGGGGTAGGGGTGTGGCGCGATATTGGGGAAGGGATGAGATTTTATATTTCTTCATAAGCATTAATCTTATTTTGTCAATTAGGAACATTCAGCACCCACCCGCTATCAAGGCAGCTGCCTATCATGTCATGCCCTACCTGCACAGGTGTGCTGGCTACTCAAATGATCCAATTAAGGAGGCCATTTAGTCAGCAGCAGCAGAAGTCCTGTGCCTGGACGCTCCAACAGGGGCCAGACACAAGCAGAAGCAGAAGCAGCAGAAGCAGCAGCAGCACCACCTTTTGTTTTTTGGCTGCAGCAGCAGCAAGGCCCACAGGGCTGGCTAGCTGGCTAGCCAGCAAGCAGGTAGCAATGAAAGTAGGAATCTTTCTTTTTAACCCTGTAAGGGGGTGGTGCACTGTACCCGAAGATACTGCCATATCGGGTCAATGCATAGGGCGACGGAAGCAAGCTTCGAAATCGGCCCCCGTTCTCAAAAATCCATTTAATATATGGTCCCCAGATAGGGGACGTATCAGATATTAAACTGATAAGAACAGATACTACACTTGATCTTAGCCAAAAGGCCGAGAAGCGATAACCGTGAAAGGGGCGGGCCCAACAAGGTCCCCTTCATGGGCACTATCACTGCTTGCTGTCAGGGAGGCTGCCAGACAATTTTCCATGCACACTCTGGGCTGGGGGGCAGTCAACCACCAGTACACACAGCAGAACCTAAACCCATACC
Source organism: Hyla sarda (assembly GCF_029499605.1). Lineage (NCBI taxonomy): Eukaryota > Metazoa > Chordata > Amphibia > Anura > Hylidae > Hyla > Hyla sarda. The sequence continues at coordinate 14,122 of NW_026607977.1, read as the reverse complement.
ATTATTGCTAAGCAGCAAGACAGGGGCCCATTGCACTCCCACGGGGCCTTTTTAAATGCAATCCATAACCCGGATTTGCCAGGAACCCTTCTTACTCCTCCTACTTGCATGTGACACTGGGCTTAGGATCTGCATAGGAAACACACACACAAGCACACACCTACCTTTGTTGCCTGCAGATGCCTCCTTGGCTGTCCCCAAACGGTATCAAACCAACACCCACGGGAAGCTGTAAGCATAGAGGACATGCCTGCACCCCATTGGACTTACCTGTGTGGGTTAAATCCGGGTTATTTGACAACCTATGGCGGTGATGGTTCTGCTCAGGCAGAGCAGTGCTGATGCTCCTCATAAAGCTGTCGCTGCTGTGAAGGTTCTAGGTGACATCACAAATCCCTTTGGTTACATACACAACAAAGCTGGGTTGTTGTTGTTTACACTCTGCAAGGCCTGTGGAAGTGAGTGACATCATAGCACTGTAGTTCTGAGGGTTCAAGATGGATGCAACAATCTCCTGTTGCTTCTATGAAGGCCGTAATAGACGACATCACCAAACAGCTCCATAGTCACATACACAGCAAAGGAGAGATGTTGTTTACACCTAGTGATGTCAGTGGTATTGAGTGACATCACAGCACAGTGCTAAGGCTCCTGGGCCTGGACACAGCAGCGGCTGCAATATCTCAACGGAGAATACGTTTATATCTATGTGTGTGTGTGCGCATATATATATATATATATATATATATATATATATATATATATATTTCTCCGCCGAAATCACTTTTAAACCCATTTCCACCTTTTTTTCCCTTCTCTTCCTCTTACTTTTTTTTCACGTTTTTTTACGTTTTTCTCCTTTTCGCCTCTTTTCTGGGCGTATTATTCTTCTTTTTCTTCTTTTTTTTCGTCTAATGCATACCCCATCAGTGCAGCAATGCTTATTCAATACCGCCAGCAGATGGAGACACTGGGGGATAATTTTCTAAGGATTTATACTGATTTTTCCTGTCTGAATTTGTCGCACAGAAAGTTGCAGGCCAAATATGTGTGACATTTCTGCGACTTTAGCTTCTAGAGCATTTTTACAACATTATACATAGGTGCTGAATACATAAAAAGCGACTGTTCAGCGACAGACAAGTCGCATCGGCTGAAAGTAGGCCAGAATGTCAGTCCATGTTGGAGCAGGTTTAGATACAGTCTAAAGCATAGATCTCAAAGTCTGTGCACAGAATTTAGCAAGGGCCTCGCACCTTCTGATGCATCAGGTAGGTGCACAATAGCATAGCCTAACCCTCTGTACTTTGGTCTATATTGATGCGGGACATAGACAGCCAGCTGATGACCAATCCATTAGTGCAATGGATGGCTGGAAGCATTTGTCTTTGCCTTTGCAATACCACAGAAGCAATGCATGGTCAATGTACAGCAATGACACACCTGTGTGAACAGCCAGGAGACCCCCCCCCCCCCCCCCCCATGTTATGTTACATAGTTACATAGTTAGTACGGTCGAAAAAAGACATATGTCCATCACGTTCAACCAGGGAATTAAGGGGTAGGGGTGTGGCGCGATATTGGGGAAGGGATGAGATTTTATATTTCTTCATAAGCATTAATCTTATTTTGTCAATTAGGAACATTCAGCACCCACCCGCTATCAAGGCAGCTGCCTATCATGTCATGCCCTACCTGCACAGGTGTGCTGGCTACTCAAATGATCCAATTAAGGAGGCCATTTAGTCAGCAGCAGCAGAAGTCCTGTGCCTGGACGCTCCAACAGGGGCCAGACACAAGCAGAAGCAGAAGCAGCAGAAGCAGCAGCAGCACCACCTTTTGTTTTTTGGCTGCAGCAGCAGCAAGGCCCACAGGGCTGGCTAGCTGGCTAGCCAGCAAGCAGGTAGCAATGAAAGTAGGAATCTTTCTTTTTAACCCTGTAAGGGGGTGGTGCACTGTACCCGAAGATACTGCCATATCGGGTCAATGCATAGGGCGACGGAAGCAAGCTTCGAAATCGGCCCCCGTTCTCAAAAATCCATTTAATATATGGTCCCCAGATAGGGGACGTATCAGATATTAAACTGATAAGAACAGATACTACACTTGATCTTAGCCAAAAGGCCGAGAAGCGATAACCGTGAAAGGGGCGGGCCCAACAAGGTCCCCTTCATGGGCACTATCACTGCTTGCTGTCAGGGAGGCTGCCAGACAATTTTCCATGCACACTCTGGGCTGGGGGGCAGTCAACCACCAGTACACACAGCAGAACCTAAACCCATACCATTATTGCTAAGCAGCAAGACAGGGGCCCATTGCACTCCCACGGGGCCTTTTTAAATGCAATCCATAACCCGGATTTGCCAGGAACCCTTCTTACTCCTCCTACTTGCATGTGACACTGGGCTTAGGATCTGCATAGGAAACACACACACAAGCACACACCTACCTTTGTTGCCTGCAGATGCCTCCTTGGCTGTCCCCAAACTGTATCAAACCAACACCCACGGGAAGCTGTAAGCATAGAGGACATGCCTGCACCCCATTGGACTTACCTGTGTGGGTTAAATCCGGGTTATTTGACAACCTATGGCGGTGATGGTTCTGCTCAGGCAGAGCAGTGCTGATGCTCCTCATAAAGCTGTCGCTGCTGTGAAGGTTCTAGGTGACATCACAAATCCCTTTGGTTACATACACAACAAAGCTGGGTTGTTGTTGTTTACACTCTGCAAGGCCTGTGGAAGTGAGTGACATCATAGCACTGTAGTTCTGAGGGTTCAAGATGGATGCAACAATCTCCTGTTGCTTCTATGAAGGCCGTAATAGACGACATCACCAAACAGCTCCATAGTCACATACACAGCAAAGGAGAGATGTTGTTTACACCTAGTGATGTCAGTGGTATTGAGTGACATCACAGCACAGTGCTAAGGCTCCTGGGCCTGGACACAGCAGCGGCTGCAATATCTCAACGGAGAATACGTTTATATCTATGTGTGTGTGTGCGCATATATATATATATATATATATATATATATATATATATATATATTCTCCGCCGAAATCACTTTTAAACCCATTTCCACCTTTTTTTCCCTTCTCTTCCTCTTACTTTTTTTTCACGTTTTTTTACGTTTTTCTCCTTTTCGCCTCTTTTCTGGGCGTATTATTCTTCTTTTTCTTCTTTTTTTTCGTCTAATGCATACCCCATCAGTGCAGCAATGCTTATTCAATACCGCCAGCAGATGGAGACACTGGGGGATAATTTTCTAAGGATTTATACTGATTTTTCCTGTCTGAATTTGTCGCACAGAAAGTTGCAGGCCAAATATGTGTGACATTTCTGCGACTTTAGCTTCTAGAGCATTTTTACAACATTATACATAGGTGCTGAATACATAAAAAGCGACTGTTCAGCGACAGACAAGTCGCATCGGCTGAAAGTAGGCCAGAATGTCAGTCCATGTTGGAGCAGGTTTAGATACAGTCTAAAGCATAGATCTCAAAGTCTGTGCACAGAATTTAGCAAGGGCCTCGCACCTTCTGATGCATCAGGTAGGTGCACAATAGCATAGCCTAACCCTCTGTACTTTGGTCTATATTGATGCGGGACATAGACAGCCAGCTGATGACCAATCCATTAGTGCAATGGATGGCTGGAAGCATTTGTCTTTGCCTTTGCAATACCACAGAAGCAATGCATGGTCAATGTACAGCAATGACACACCTGTGTGAACAGCCAGGAGACCCCCCCCCCCCCATGTTATGTTACATAGTTACATAGTTAGTACGGTCGAAAAAAGACATATGTCCATCACGTTCAACCAGGGAATTAAGGGGTAGGGGTGTGGCGCGATATTGGGGAAGGGATGAGATTTTATATTTCTTCATAAGCATTAATCTTATTTTGTCAATTAGGAACATTCAGCACCCACCCGCTATCAAGGCAGCTGCCTATCATGTCATGCCCTACCTGCACAGGTGTGCTGGCTACTCAAATGATCCAATTAAGGAGGCCATTTAGTCAGCAGCAGCAGAAGTCCTGTGCCTGGACGCTCCAACAGGGGCCAGACACAAGCAGAAGCAGAAGCAGCAGAAGCAGCAGCAGCACCACCTTTTGTTTTTTGGCTGCAGCAGCAGCAAGGCCCACAGGGCTGGCTAGCTGGCTAGCCAGCAAGCAGGTAGCAATGAAAGTAGGAATCTTTCTTTTTAACCCTGTAAGGGGGTGGTGCACTGTACCCGAAGATACTGCCATATCGGGTCAATGCATAGGGCGACGGAAGCAAGCTTCGAAATCGGCCCCCGTTCTCAAAAATCCATTTAATATATGGTCCCCAGATAGGGGACGTATCAGATATTAAACTGATAAGAACAGATACTACACTTGATCTTAGCCAAAAGGCCGAGAAGCGATAACCGTGAAAGGGGCGGGCCCAACAAGGTCCCCTTCATGGGCACTATCACTGCTTGCTGTCAGGGAGGCTGCCAGACAATTTTCCATGCACACTCTGGGCTGGGGGGCAGTCAACCACCAGTACACACAGCAGAACCTAAACCCATACCATTATTGCTAAGCAGCAAGACAGGGGCCCATTGCACTCCCACGGGGCCTTTTTAAATGCAATCCATAACCCGGATTTGCCAGGAACCCTTCTTACTCCTCCTACTTGCATGTGACACTGGGCTTAGGATCTGCATAGGAAACACACACACAAGCACACACCTACCTTTGTTGCCTGCAGATGCCTCCTTGGCTGTCCCCAAACGGTATCAAACCAACACCCACGGGAAGCTGTAAGCATAGAGGACATGCCTGCACCCCATTGGACTTACCTGTGTGGGTTAAATCCGGGTTATTTGACAACCTATGGCGGTGATGGTTCTGCTCAGGCAGAGCAGTGCTGATGCTCCTCATAAAGCTGTCGCTGCTGTGAAGGTTCTAGGTGACATCACAAATCCCTTTGGTTACATACACAACAAAGCTGGGTTGTTGTTGTTTACACTCTGCAAGGCCTGTGGAAGTGAGTGACATCATAGCACTGTAGTTCTGAGGGTTCAAGATGGATGCAACAATCTCCTGTTGCTTCTATGAAGGCCGTAATAGACGACATCACCAAACAGCTCCATAGTCACATACACAGCAAAGGAGAGATGTTGTTTACACCTAGTGATGTCAGTGGTATTGAGTGACATCACAGCACAGTGCTAAGGCTCCTGGGCCTGGACACAGCAGCGGCTGCAATATCTCAACGGAGAATACGTTTATATCTATGTGTGTGTGTGCGCATATATATATATATATATATATATATATATATATATATATATATATTTCTCCGCCGAAATCACTTTTAAACCCATTTCCACCTTTTTTTCCCTTCTCTTCCTCTTACTTTTTTTTCACGTTTTTTTACGTTTTTCTCCTTTTCGCCTCTTTTCTGGGCGTATTATTCTTCTTTTTCTTCTTTTTTTTCGTCTAATGCATACCCCATCAGTGCAGCAATGCTTATTCAATACCGCCAGCAGATGGAGACACTGGGGGATAATTTTCTAAGGATTTATACTGATTTTTCCTGTCTGAATTTGTCGCACAGAAAGTTGCAGGCCAAATATGTGTGACATTTCTGCGACTTTAGCTTCTAGAGCATTTTTACAACATTATACATAGGTGCTGAATACATAAAAAGCGACTGTTCAGCGACAGACAAGTCGCATCGGCTGAAAGTAGGCCAGAATGTCAGTCCATGTTGGAGCAGGTTTAGATACAGTCTAAAGCATAGATCTCAAAGTCTGTGCACAGAATTTAGCAAGGGCCTCGCACCTTCTGATGCATCAGGTAGGTGCACAATAGCATAGCCTAACCCTCTGTACTTTGGTCTATATTGATGCGGGACATAGACAGCCAGCTGATGACCAATCCATTAGTGCAATGGATGGCTGGAAGCATTTGTCTTTGCCTTTGCAATACCACAGAAGCAATGCATGGTCAATGTACAGCAATGACACACCTGTGTGAACAGCCAGGAGACCCCCCCCCCCCCCCCCCATGTTATGTTACATAGTTACATAGTTAGTACGGTCGAAAAAAGACATATGTCCATCACGTTCAACCAGGGAATTAAGGGGTAGGGGTGTGGCGCGATATTGGGGAAGGGATGAGATTTTATATTTCTTCATAAGCATTAATCTTATTTTGTCAATTAGGAACATTCAGCACCCACCCGCTATCAAGGCAGCTGCCTATCATGTCATGCCCTACCTGCACAGGTGTGCTGGCTACTCAAATGATCCAATTAAGGAGGCCATTTAGTCAGCAGCAGCAGAAGTCCTGTGCCTGGACGCTCCAACAGGGGCCAGACACAAGCAGAAGCAGAAGCAGCAGAAGCAGCAGCAGCACCACCTTTTGTTTTTTGGCTGCAGCAGCAGCAAGGCCCACAGGGCTGGCTAGCTGGCTAGCCAGCAAGCAGGTAGCAATGAAAGTAGGAATCTTTCTTTTTAACCCTGTAAGGGGGTGGTGCACTGTACCCGAAGATACTGCCATATCGGGTCAATGCATAGGGCGACGGAAGCAAGCTTCGAAATCGGCCCCCGTTCTCAAAAATCCATTTAATATATGGTCCCCAGATAGGGGACGTATCAGATATTAAACTGATAAGAACAGATACTACACTTGATCTTAGCCAAAAGGCCGAGAAGCGATAACCGTGAAAGGGGCGGGCCCAACAAGGTCCCCTTCATGGGCACTATCACTGCTTGCTGTCAGGGAGGCTGCCAGACAATTTTCCATGCACACTCTGGGCTGGGGGGCAGTCAACCACCAGTACACACAGCAGAACCTAAACCCATACCATTATTGCTAAGCAGCAAGACAGGGGCCCATTGCACTCCCACGGGGCCTTTTTAAATGCAATCCATAACCCGGATTTGCCAGGAACCCTTCTTACTCCTCCTACTTGCATGTGACACTGGGCTTAGGATCTGCATAGGAAACACACACACAAGCACACACCTACCTTTGTTGCCTGCAGATGCCTCCTTGGCTGTCCCCAAACGGTATCAAACCAACACCCACGGGAAGCTGTAAGCATAGAGGACATGCCTGCACCCCATTGGACTTACCTGTGTGGGTTAAATCCGGGTTATTTGACAACCTATGGCGGTGATGGTTCTGCTCAGGCAGAGCAGTGCTGATGCTCCTCATAAAGCTGTCGCTGCTGTGAAGGTTCTAGGTGACATCACAAATCCCTTTGGTTACATACACAACAAAGCTGGGTTGTTGTTGTTTACACTCTGCAAGGCCTGTGGAAGTGAGTGACATCATAGCACTGTAGTTCTGAGGGTTCAAGATGGATGCAACAATCTCCTGTTGCTTCTATGAAGGCCGTAATAGACGACATCACCAAACAGCTCCATAGTCACATACACAGCAAAGGAGAGATGTTGTTTACACCTAGTGATGTCAGTGGTATTGAGTGACATCACAGCACAGTGCTAAGGCTCCTGGGCCTGGACACAGCAGCGGCTGCAATATCTCAACGGAGAATACGTTTATATCTATGTGTGTGTGTGCGCATATATATATATATATATATATATATATATATATATATATATTTCTCCGCCGAAATCACTTTTAAACCCATTTCCACCTTTTTTTCCCTTCTCTTCCTCTTACTTTTTTTTCACGTTTTTTTACGTTTTTCTCCTTTTCGCCTCTTTTCTGGGCGTATTATTCTTCTTTTTCTTCTTTTTTTTCGTCTAATGCATACCCCATCAGTGCAGCAATGCTTATTCAATACCGCCAGCAGATGGAGACACTGGGGGATAATTTTCTAAGGATTTATACTGATTTTTCCTGTCTGAATTTGTCGCACAGAAAGTTGCAGGCCAAATATGTGTGACATTTCTGCGACTTTAGCTTCTAGAGCATTTTTACAACATTATACATAGGTGCTGAATACATAAAAAGCGACTGTTCAGCGACAGACAAGTCGCATCGGCTGAAAGTAGGCCAGAATGTCAGTCCATGTTGGAGCAGGTTTAGATACAGTCTAAAGCATAGATCTCAAAGTCTGTGCACAGAATTTAGCAAGGGCCTCGCACCTTCTGATGCATCAGGTAGGTGCACAATAGCATAGCCTAACCCTCTGTACTTTGGTCTATATTGATGCGGGACATAGACAGCCAGCTGATGACCAATCCATTAGTGCAATGGATGGCTGGAAGCATTTGTCTTTGCCTTTGCAATACCACAGAAGCAATGCATGGTCAATGTACAGCAATGACACACCTGTGTGAACAGCCAGGAGACCCCCCCCCCCCCCCCCCCATGTTATGTTACATAGTTACATAGTTAGTACGGTCGAAAAAAGACATATGTCCATCACGTTCAACCAGGGAATTAAGGGGTAGGGGTGTGGCGCGATATTGGGGAAGGGATGAGATTTTATATTTCTTCATAAGCATTAATCTTATTTTGTCAATTAGGAACATTCAGCACCCACCCGCTATCAAGGCAGCTGCCTATCATGTCATGCCCTACCTGCACAGGTGTGCTGGCTACTCAAATGATCCAATTAAGGAGGCCATTTAGTCAGCAGCAGCAGAAGTCCTGTGCCTGGACGCTCCAACAGGGGCCAGACACAAGCAGAAGCAGAAGCAGCAGAAGCAGCAGCAGCACCACCTTTTGTTTTTTGGCTGCAGCAGCAGCAAGGCCCACAGGGCTGGCTAGCTGGCTAGCCAGCAAGCAGGTAGCAATGAAAGTAGGAATCTTTCTTTTTAACCCTGTAAGGGGGTGGTGCACTGTACCCGAAGATACTGCCATATCGGGTCAATGCATAGGGCGACGGAAGCAAGCTTCGAAATCGGCCCCCGTTCTCAAAAATCCATTTAATATATGGTCCCCAGATAGGGGACGTATCAGATATTAAACTGATAAGAACAGATACTACACTTGATCTTAGCCAAAAGGCCGAGAAGCGATAACCGTGAAAGGGGCGGGCCCAACAAGGTCCCCTTCATGGGCACTATCACTGCTTGCTGTCAGGGAGGCTGCCAGACAATTTTCCATGCACACTCTGGGCTGGGGGGCAGTCAACCACCAGTACACACAGCAGAACCTAAACCCATACCATTATTGCTAAGCAGCAAGACAGGGGCCCATTGCACTCCCACGGGGCCTTTTTAAATGCAATCCATAACCCGGATTTGCCAGGAACCCTTCTTACTCCTCCTACTTGCATGTGACACTGGGCTTAGGATCTGCATAGGAAACACACACACAAGCACACACCTACCTTTGTTGCCTGCAGATGCCTCCTTGGCTGTCCCCAAACTGTATCAAACCAACACCCACGGGAAGCTGTAAGCATAGAGGACATGCCTGCACCCCATTGGACTTACCTGTGTGGGTTAAATCCGGGTTATTTGACAACCTATGGCGGTGATGGTTCTGCTCAGGCAGAGCAGTGCTGATGCTCCTCATAAAGCTGTCGCTGCTGTGAAGGTTCTAGGTGACATCACAAATCCCTTTGGTTACATACACAACAAAGCTGGGTTGTTGTTGTTTACACTCTGCAAGGCCTGTGGAAGTGAGTGACATCATAGCACTGTAGTTCTGAGGGTTCAAGATGGATGCAACAATCTCCTGTTGCTTCTATGAAGGCCGTAATAGACGACATCACCAAACAGCTCCATAGTCACATACACAGCAAAGGAGAGATGTTGTTTACACCTAGTGATGTCAGTGGTATTGAGTGACATCACAGCACAGTGCTAAGGCTCCTGGGCCTGGACACAGCAGCGGCTGCAATATCTCAACGGAGAATACGTTTATATCTATGTGTGTGTGTGCGCATATATATATATATATATATATATATATATATATATATATATATATTCTCCGCCGAAATCACTTTTAAACCCATTTCCACCTTTTTTTCCCTTCTCTTCCTCTTACTTTTTTTTCACGTTTTTTTACGTTTTTCTCCTTTTCGCCTCTTTTCTGGGCGTATTATTCTTCTTTTTCTTCTTTTTTTTCGTCTAATGCATACCCCATCAGTGCAGCAATGCTTATTCAATACCGCCAGCAGATGGAGACACTGGGGGATAATTTTCTAAGGATTTATACTGATTTTTCCTGTCTGAATTTGTCGCACAGAAAGTTGCAGGCCAAATATGTGTGACATTTCTGCGACTTTAGCTTCTAGAGCATTTTTACAACATTATACATAGGTGCTGAATACATAAAAAGCGACTGTTCAGCGACAGACAAGTCGCATCGGCTGAAAGTAGGCCAGAATGTCAGTCCATGTTGGAGCAGGTTTAGATACAGTCTAAAGCATAGATCTCAAAGTCTGTGCACAGAATTTAGCAAGGGCCTCGCACCTTCTGATGCATCAGGTAGGTGCACAATAGCATAGCCTAACCCTCTGTACTTTGGTCTATATTGATGCGGGACATAGACAGCCAGCTGATGACCAATCCATTAGTGCAATGGATGGCTGGAAGCATTTGTCTTTGCCTTTGCAATACCACAGAAGCAATGCATGGTCAATGTACAGCAATGACACACCTGTGTGAACAGCCAGGAGACCCCCCCCCCCCCCATGTTATGTTACATAGTTACATAGTTAGTACGGTCGAAAAAAGACATATGTCCATCACGTTCAACCAGGGAATTAAGGGGTAGGGGTGTGGCGCGATATTGGGGAAGGGATGAGATTTTATATTTCTTCATAAGCATTAATCTTATTTTGTCAATTAGGAACATTCAGCACCCACCCGCTATCAAGGCAGCTGCCTATCATGTCATGCCCTACCTGCACAGGTGTGCTGGCTACTCAAATGATCCAATTAAGGAGGCCATTTAGTCAGCAGCAGCAGAAGTCCTGTGCCTGGACGCTCCAACAGGGGCCAGACACAAGCAGAAGCAGAAGCAGCAGAAGCAGCAGCAGCACCACCTTTTGTTTTTTGGCTGCAGCAGCAGCAAGGCCCACAGGGCTGGCTAGCTGGCTAGCCAGCAAGCAGGTAGCAATGAAAGTAGGAATCTTTCTTTTTAACCCTGTAAGGGGGTGGTGCACTGTACCCGAAGATACTGCCATATCGGGTCAATGCATAGGGCGACGGAAGCAAGCTTCGAAATCGGCCCCCGTTCTCAAAAATCCATTTAATATATGGTCCCCAGATAGGGGACGTATCAGATATTAAACTGATAAGAACAGATACTACACTTGATCTTAGCCAAAAGGCCGAGAAGCGATAACCGTGAAAGGGGCGGGCCCAACAAGGTCCCCTTCATGGGCACTATCACTGCTTGCTGTCAGGGAGGCTGCCAGACAATTTTCCATGCACACTCTGGGCTGGGGGGCAGTCAACCACCAGTACACACAGCAGAACCTAAACCCATACCATTATTGCTAAGCAGCAAGACAGGGGCCCATTGCACTCCCACGGGGCCTTTTTAAATGCAATCCATAACCCGGATTTGCCAGGAACCCTTCTTACTCCTCCTACTTGCATGTGACACTGGGCTTAGGATCTGCATAGGAAACACACACACAAGCACACACCTACCTTTGTTGCCTGCAGATGCCTCCTTGGCTGTCCCCAAACGGTATCAAACCAACACCCACGGGAAGCTGTAAGCATAGAGGACATGCCTGCACCCCATTGGACTTACCTGTGTGGGTTAAATCCGGGTTATTTGACAACCTATGGCGGTGATGGTTCTGCTCAGGCAGAGCAGTGCTGATGCTCCTCATAAAGCTGTCGCTGCTGTGAAGGTTCTAGGTGACATCACAAATCCCTTTGGTTACATACACAACAAAGCTGGGTTGTTGTTGTTTACACTCTGCAAGGCCTGTGGAAGTGAGTGACATCATAGCACTGTAGTTCTGAGGGTTCAAGATGGATGCAACAATCTCCTGTTGCTTCTATGAAGGCCGTAATAGACGACATCACCAAACAGCTCCATAGTCACATACACAGCAAAGGAGAGATGTTGTTTACACCTAGTGATGTCAGTGGTATTGAGTGACATCACAGCACAGTGCTAAGGCTCCTGGGCCTGGACACAGCAGCGGCTGCAATATCTCAACGGAGAATACGTTTATATCTATGTGTGTGTGTGTGCATATATATATATATATATATATATATATATATATATATATATATTTCTCCGCCGAAATCACTTTTAAACCCATTTCCACCTTTTTTTCCCTTCTCTTCCTCTTACTTTTTTTTCACGTTTTTTTACGTTTTTCTCCTTTTCGCCTCTTTTCTGGGCGTATTATTCTTCTTTTTCTTCTTTTTTTTCGTCTAATGCATACCCCATCAGTGCAGCAATGCTTATTCAATACCGCCAGCAGATGGAGACACTGGGGGATAATTTTCTAAGGATTTATACTGATTTTTCCTGTCTGAATTTGTCGCACAGAAAGTTGCAGGCCAAATATGTGTGACATTTCTGCGACTTTAGCTTCTAGAGCATTTTTACAACATTATACATAGGTGCTGAATACATAAAAAGCGACTGTTCAGCGACAGACAAGTCGCATCGGCTGAAAGTAGGCCAGAATGTCAGTCCATGTTGGAGCAGGTTTAGATACAGTCTAAAGCATAGATCTCAAAGTCTGTGCACAGAATTTAGCAAGGGCCTCGCACCTTCTGATGCATCAGGTAGGTGCACAATAGCATAGCCTAACCCTCTGTACTTTGGTCTATATTGATGCGGGACATAGACAGCCAGCTGATGACCAATCCATTAGTGCAATGGATGGCTGGAAGCATTTGTCTTTGCCTTTGCAATACCACAGAAGCAATGCATGGTCAATGTACAGCAATGACACACCTGTGTGAACAGCCAGGAGACCCCCCCCCCCCCCCCATGTTATGTTACATAGTTACATAGTTAGTACGGTCGAAAAAAGACATATGTCCATCACGTTCAACCAGGGAATTAAGGGGTAGGGGTGTGGCGCGATATTGGGGAAGGGATGAGATTTTATATTTCTTCATAAGCATTAATCTTATTTTGTCAATTAGGAACATTCAGCACCCACCCGCTATCAAGGCAGCTGCCTATCATGTCATGCCCTACCTGCACAGGTGTGCTGGCTACTCAAATGATCCAATTAAGGAGGCCATTTAGTCAGCAGCAGCAGAAGTCCTGTGCCTGGACGCTCCAACAGGGGCCAGACACAAGCAGAAGCAGAAGCAGCAGAAGCAGCAGCAGCACCACCTTTTGTTTTTTGGCTGCAGCAGCAGCAAGGCCCACAGGGCTGGCTAGCTGGCTAGCCAGCAAGCAGGTAGCAATGAAAGTAGGAATCTTTCTTTTTAACCCTGTAAGGGGGTGGTGCACTGTACCCGAAGATACTGCCATATCGGGTCAATGCATAGGGCGACGGAAGCAAGCTTCGAAATCGGCCCCCGTTCTCAAAAATCCATTTAATATATGGTCCCCAGATAGGGGACGTATCAGATATTAAACTGATAAGAACAGATACTACACTTGATCTTAGCCAAAAGGCCGAGAAGCGATAACCGTGAAAGGGGCGGGCCCAACAAGGTCCCCTTCATGGGCACTATCACTGCTTGCTGTCAGGGAGGCTGCCAGACAATTTTCCATGCACACTCTGGGCTGGGGGGCAGTCAACCACCAGTACACACAGCAGAACCTAAACCCATACCATTATTGCTAAGCAGCAAGACAGGGGCCCATTGCACTCCCACGGGGCCTTTTTAAATGCAATCCATAACCCGGATTTGCCAGGAACCCTTCTTACTCCTCCTACTTGCATGTGACACTGGGCTTAGGATCTGCATAGGAAACACACACACAAGCACACACCTACCTTTGTTGCCTGCAGATGCCTCCTTGGCTGTCCCCAAACGGTATCAAACCAACACCCACGGGAAGCTGTAAGCATAGAGGACATGCCTGCACCCCATTGGACTTACCTGTGTGGGTTAAATCCGGGTTATTTGACAACCTATGGCGGTGATGGTTCTGCTCAGGCAGAGCAGTGCTGATGCTCCTCATAAAGCTGTCGCTGCTGTGAAGGTTCTAGGTGACATCACAAATCCCTTTGGTTACATACACAACAAAGCTGGGTTG